>NW_027153437.1:510-29329 GCF_002600585.1 Cystoisospora suis
ACGTACATTGACATACCAGCCATAGATACCACCCCTTTCTCCATCCATTTCTCTATCTCACTCCACGCACATCTCCACCTATTTTGACGTGAAGACTCTTGTATTCTTCTATCCCCATGAAAGAAACATATCTACATATCTAAGCTCTACGGCTAGAAGGTCTTGGCTTTCCGAAGCACTTGCTTTCTCTCTCTCTCTCTTTCGGACTTTCGTGACACTTCCATCTTTCTATTCACTTTGCTTCATCTCTACGAGGCCCGTATCCCCCAGAATAGAAAGATACAAAAGTAAGAGAGAAAAGAAAAGAAAAAAAAAGCGCCGGACTTACAGCATCTTTGTTAAGCGACGTGGACTTGCCAGGAAAACCTTCCGAACCTCCTGGGGGAGAAGAAGATAAACTCGCCTTGCCTTCTAGTTGGTGTGGCTCCTTTGCACCTCCTGCGATACTTTTCTTTCCTATTGGGGGCGAGGCAAGCTTTTTACTTGAGAGATCTCCTGGAGGAGCAGAGGAAGAAGAAAGTTTCGCGCCTCCTAAGGAGGAAGGAGAAGAAGAAAGATCTTTCTTAACAGGAAGAGAAGATGGCGAGGCAGGAGATTTCACACTACCGGGTGGGAGCGAGCCTAGTGGTTTCTGCTGAGGAAGAAGGGGAGGAGAAGAAGAAGAAGAAGGCGAAGGTTTCTTTAATGCCCCTCCAGGAGGAGGAGGAGGAGAAGAATCTTTCTTGACGACGGGTGGCGAGAGTGAAGCTTTCGGAGATGCGAGAGAAGGCGACTTAAGACCTCCAGGAGATGAAGGGGAATTTGGGGAGGTCTTCTTATCTAAAGACAGAGAAGGGGGAGAAGGCTTTTTATCTAAAGAAACCGTAGGAGGAGAAGGCTTCTTATCTAAAGATGCAGGAGGAGAGGGCTTCTTACCTAAAGATGCAGGAGGAGGTGCAGATTTCTTATCTCCTGACGGAGGAGGAGGCGAAGACTTCTTTTTATCTAGAGGAGAAGGGGGAGGAGGAGGTTTATCTTTATTAGTATTAGTTGAGGCTGAAGAGTCAGTTAGGATTTTTGCAGGAGGTGGTGGGGTTGAGAGTTTACCTTTAGGAGGTTTAGCTGTAGGTACACCGGGGGGAGGTCCTCCTGGTTTCTTCTTAGGGGGAGGAGGACCTTTTTTATCCATCGTTGTTTGTCTCCAGGAAGAAAAAGAAGGACCACTAGAGAGATGCGATCTTCCGAGCCGGCTAGGTAAGAACGAAAGAATGGAGAAAGAGAAGAGAGAGAGAAAGTCTATACCATCTTGAGAGAAGGATGTCCTGGTGAGACCAGAAAAAGAGAGAAGATTTTCCCTAGAGGAACAAAAGATGGAGGAAGAGAGTGGAAGAAGAAAAGAAGAGGAGAGAAGATGGCTCGGAGATTTTGCAAATTCTCCGCTTTAACTACACATCGAGTAGAAGAAGAAGAGAAGACCTTCTCTCCTCGAAGACCTCTTCTTGTATTTCAGCCATTACTTCTGTTTTTTCTTCTTTTCTTTCTCCTTCTCATGTTCATCTCTTTTCTTGCCTTGGGTAGCAGCGAACTGAAGGAAGCATGAGGAGGAGACACCGGGGAAGAGAGAGAGGAAGAGGAGAAGGAGAAGACAAGGAAGGCTGCGCTAGACACGCAACGAGAGCTCAACGGATGAGAGATGATGCGAGAAAAGAAGAAAGAAGAAGAAAAAAAGGAAAGCTGCTTGATTTGGATAGTCGGTTCATTCACTTCTTCACACCACAAGAAGAGAGAAGAACCGGAAGAAGAAGAAGAGGAAAGACACAGTCTTATGTTTCTCAGCCCCGTTCTTTTCTCCTTTCGCGCGTTGTCATCTCATGAGAAGCTTCCTTGTTCATGTGAGAAGAAGAAAGGAGAGAAAACGAAGCCTTCAAACAAACGAGCTCTTTCATCCATTTTACATCTTTTTAAAAGAGAAAAGAACAAGAGGAAGAACCGCGGTGTCTCCAGTTGACTTTCATTCAGAAACAGAGTGCGTAAGAAAGACCGCTGCCAACGAATCTTCAACAATCCGCTCCCTTCCTTCCGCATGCATCTCTACTACTGGCAAACCACGTGCTTTCTCATCTAGCCAACAGCTAACTGAACAGCTCGGGGCCTCCAAGGCATTCAGCTCACCGCCCCGACGACTCACCCGGCTCTTTTCGCTTCTTTTTCACAGAGAATCTCTAGGTCATCTGGTGAATGTACATCCTCTCTCAGATTTTAAGTGGTAGAACCGACTGTGTTGTGAACGGGAGAAGAGAGCAGGTCAGCCAGGTTGTTCGGGGGATTGCAAATTGAAAAAGAAGAGAGATAAGAATGTCTTGGTGGAGATCTTCTTCTCTTTTTCTTCCTTTAAGTATGTCTATGTTTCATAAGTCACGCCGAGGAATGAATGCAAAAGAGGAAAGAGAGGGCAGAGAGAGAAAGGAGAAGACGGTGTCCCTGTGTCCTCGGTCGTAGCGACAGGAATGACTGACCTCTCTCCGGGTGTACATACACCTGAAGGGGAGGATGTACAGAAGAGGCACTCCGAGTAGAGGTGAAGTGTCATGGCAAACTTCTCAAGAACATGACAATCTTGTTTGACAAGATTCTATGAGTTTCTCTCTTTCTTTCTTCATTCTTTTCCAAGAAAGTAGACTTCCTTCTTTACACTTCACTTCCTTTCTGCGCTATCGAGTGTCTATAAACATGGATGTTAAGATGGACGAGAACGAAGAGTGAAGCTAGAGAAAGATGGGTGGGGTATTAGCAAAAGCGTGGAAAGCTATGTGCATGTATTAGGATTTCGATTCGAAGCCCAGAAGGAAAGTAAAGACTTCAGCTAGACCATGTGCGGTAGGTAACATCTCGATCGACTATCGGTAGCTCTCTCGTTCTTTGGTTCTACTACTGTATGGGAAACTCTAAAATAAGAAAGGTAGATTGACATTTTGACGCGAAGCTGAAAATGTTACTCCTTTATACCTCTTTGGTCTTTCTCTTTCCTTCACGAAAAATGAACAGTCTGTTTGATACACATGTATCCATAGGTTCCTCTGAATAAGAAATTGAGAAGCTGTCTCATTATCATGATCAGCATACGTAGGAACGCTTGCCCCCTAGTTTCTTTGTCTTGCACATCGTGAAAAAATGGCGACTTCTCCCGGGTGAATAGACACTAGAGAGATCAGTGAGGAGGAGAAGAGAATGAAAAGACTGTAAAGAAGAATGGCGGAACCCATTGCAAATGCCTTTCTCCGTTCTCAAGTCTTTAGAGAGTGGGTGGAGATGATAGACGGGAGAGAACTGACCCTTGGTCGAAATTCTTCTTCTTTCTCTTCTACATTACCAACCCTACACTGCAATGGAACTGAAGAAGTGCAAAGCCAACGTACGACTCGCTCCTCCCTCAATCAAGCCTTCATACAAGATATAACCTCTACACTTCCAACGCAGTTTCCCTTCAGTTCTTTCACCTGTATCTTTTTTGTATCTATTTATCTTCTCTATCTATATCAATCACCAATCTATCTATCTATCTTTAATCTATCTATCTATCTTTAATCTATCTATCTATCTTTAATCTATCTATCTCTAATCTATCTATCAAATGAGCCATCGCTCTTTACTTTGGCGCGGGCTATCTTCGTCAAATCCATCATAGAGTTATGGATCTATCCAGATGGACAGACATTCTCCTTTCAGAAGCTGTCCATTCGTTCCCAATGTTTTTCCGTGGAGGAGTGTCGATGATCTATTTTCTATGGCCTCTCAAGGAAAGAAGATCAAGACAGAGAAGGAGCCGTAATTATGATAAGAAGACGAGGGGAGAGAGACCGGGGACACCATGGTTCTCATCACAGGAGAAAGAAAAGCAAAAAGGAAAAGAAAAAGAAGAGCAGAATTGAACTCCGCAAAGACGAGAAGAAAAGAAAGAAAGGAGAGATAGAAAGAAAGAAAGAAGTCTCGTCTCTCGAGAAAGTCAAAACAAGACAGAATAGGCACCCCATTTGTTCTTCTTCACATATACATGGTGGATATATGTATATGCACATATACATACATATACATATGTATGTGTAGATTTAAATAGAGACGTACACATGTAGGAGAGTATATGAGGGGATATACGTCTCTCTCTCTCTCTTTTCCAGATAGAGGGATAGATTCAAGACAGACTCGTGAGGTATGTCCATGTGTATAGCTAGCTGAAGTGGTCGATTGTAAGAAGAACAAGATCGCTGAGTGAATCGATTCAGAGTTGATCGCCCAGTTCAATATTATCGAAGAAAGCATGCTCGAGAGCTTCTTTCGCTGTAATTCTCTTGTCAGGCATGATCTCTAGAAGTCTGAAGAAAAAAAGAAAAGACAGAAAGAGACAAAGAAAGAAAATCTCTCTCTCTATCGCAGATGTTGCGGTCGTAGTGGCAGTAGGAGAAGCAATACTTTAGACCCTTCATGTAGGAGATCTTCTTCTTCTTTATCGTTACTCTCTTGTCCTTCGTAGCTCTTCACTCTATTTCCTGTAGGAAGGTCCTGGCCTTATGAACCTTTTCCTCGAAGAGAATCTAAACTGGTCTTACTATGTGTTAAGTATGTACTGCTATGCCTACTACTACTACGACTATGGCACTGAAATATCTCTATGCTTAATAATGAAGACAGAAGAATCTTCTTTCTTTCCTTCTAATAGATCTCTCTACTCACATGTAGACATATCTATTATAGATATAAATATGTCTATATAGTATATAGATAGATATAGAGATATGTGAAATGTCGAGAGAAGGACAGAGACGTTCTTCCTTGCTTTCAAAAGAGGTGCTTCGATTCCTCTCGCTTCCCGCCTGATTGTCCCTACTACTTCTTCTTCTTTCTCTCCGTCTGTTTCCTTACCTCGATGCTAGATCAAGAAGATGAAGATCTCTGACAGCATCGATTCTCCCACACTCGAGGAGAATTCTCTCTAAAGGACGTTCTTCCCCCTCAAATGCTGGCAAGGCTTCTGACTGAGAAGAACGTGTAAACAGGAAAAGAAACAAGAGAGAAGGAACATACAGAAGAGCAAGAAGAACAGGAAGAGGAGTTTCACAGAGAATTCGATGCCGTTCTAACGAGTAAGCGTACGAAGGTAAGATTCCACCAAGACGGAGACAGTCTGAGATGTCTAGGTAACCCTCCAGGGAAACGCGTGGAGATTTAGTGGCTAGCTGATCTTTTCGAGCTATCAGAGATGCGTGAATGGGAGCAGGCGAATCAAAATTCAAAGAGAAAAAGAAACATAGCAAGTAGGGAACTGGGTTGAAGAAGACTTCACTACAGAGATTTGAGGTGGACATACACTCCATAGAAAAGGTCACACACACGTACACTCCATGATCTCCTCTTATTCGATTTCTCCTTCCTGCAAGAAGAACGGTCGAAAGTTCCAGTAGACAAAGAGGAAACGGGCGTCTACGCAAGTGAAATCTCTGTTGAAGACATAGCTTGTAGAAAATGTAAGGGCAGAAGGGAGAGCCGAAAAGAGAAAGAGAGAGAAGAAAGAGAAGAAAAGAGAGAGATAGAAAGACAGAGAGATGATACGAGAGAAGAAAGAGAAACTGTAGAAGAGAGAGAAAGATAGTATAGAAGAGAGACAGAGAGAGAGTGTGAAGACTGCATACCCAGAAGAGCCATTCAGAGCTTCTATTCATTGTCCTGTCATCTCTTCCTCTTCTTTTTTCTTCTTCTTCTTCTTTCGCTGTTGTCTTCTTCTCCTTCTTTGTGCTTTTACTGTCACCACGATAAGGTCGTTCGTCGTTCTTTTGCATGTCGTGCGTTTTCTTCTTCTTCTTCTGGAGGTGTGCCTCTTGTATCTTCAATCTCTCACTTCTACTCTGTGTATTCACATCCTTTCCATCTGTCGATCGAGAGGTTTCACAGGTGTTTATCTTTCTTTCTTCTTTCTTGTTGTTCTCTCCCCTCAACTTCTCCTTGAAACCACAAGACCAATCTTCTTCTTCTTCATCATCTTCATCTTTCTCTTCTCCGTCAGGAATCTCTTCTTCTTCTTCCTCTCGTGTTCCTTGAGAATCTAGCTGAAGATCTTCTTCGCGTTCTTCTTCTTCTTCCTGCTGCTGCTTGGGGTGTTTCTGCATTCTTCTTCTTTCGTCTTCCTTCTCTTTTTCTTTCTTGTGTTTTCTCCACGGATTGCCAAAGAGCTTCATGATAGCCATGATACACTGGAACTCCGAGCACCCGTCTATAAGCTCGGTTCCCGTCAGAAGCTCCATTAAAATACAGCCAGCGCTCCATACATCCACGCATAGAGAATATGAATGACTTCCTAGGAGAACATCGAGAGGCCGATAGTTCAAGGTGATAATCTCGGGAGATAGAGCGAAGGTTGTCCCTGGCGCAGCTGTTGAAGAAGAAAGAAGTTGCGAAGAAGAAGAAGAAGGATCTTCTCCCTCCTCAGTATCCTCTTCATGGGGGCTACTTGTACTACTTGGACTCTCTTCTTCTTCTTCATCTTCAGTCGCTTCTCTATCACTATTAGGACATGATTGTTCTTCTCTTTCTTCTCCTTCTTCCTCCATGATGGTTCTTGCTATGGTAGGGAGCTTCTGTCCATTCCTCATTTCCCCACTTGTTTGCTTTTTCTTTGGCATCTCGACTGAAGAGGAAGAAGAAGACGTTTTGTCTGATGTGGATGGATTTGCATGGAGAAACTGTGCGCCATGGCAGTGTCGGTGACTGACTCGAGAGTGGGGGTGCTCTTGGGTTTCTCGATTCTTCTTCTTCATCTTGTCCTCCTCATGGATCAGCTCATTCTTCTCTTTCTCTTCATCTTCCCCATCCTGGACGGCTCCTGTCCAAACTCTGTGGGGTGATGATCGAGCCGCCCCTCTCTTTCCTTCACTCTCGGTGTTCTTCTTCTTCGAGCCATGACGCGCTTCAAAAGAAGAAGACAAAGGTTTCTCAAAACCGACGGTCTTCTTTCCTACATGCGAGCTGGAAGTTGAAGAAGAAGAAGAAGAACAGATTCGATGATGCTGTTGCTGCATAGAAGGAGGGACAGAAGAGGAGGTTTCTCTTCTTTCTCTTTGCGATGATGGGGTGAGTGTGTTCATTGAATGAGAAGAAAAGTTTTGTTTCTTCTTCTTCTGAATTGTCGTAATAGGTTTCGTAGCGGTGAGGTGCTGTTCGCAAGAGAGAGAAGGAGAGACATGAAAAGGGAGGGTGCGAGCTAGACCAAAGTCAGCTATGACAAGTTTTAGAGGGAGGGGAGGATACGAGGGGGTTGGGCTATGAGAATTCTCAGTCTCTTGGGAGGAAGTCATCTCCTTCTGCTGAGTTTGATCAGATTCTTCTTCTTCTTCTTCCTCTTCTTCATCCTCGTCTGGTGGGAGGGACGCATCCGCATTTCGATGCCTGGAAGGAGGATGATTGTCTCTATTCTCTTCTTGTTCTTCTTCTTCACCTACAGTCGCTTCTTCTTCTTCTTCGTCTTCCTCTTCTCCTCTCCGGGTTGTCTCAGAAGAAGAAGAAGAGGTTCTTGTCGCGCTTGTCGGGATTCTTGCTGTATGAGTGGTCTTGTTCTCTTGAGAGGATGCATTCTCTCCAGGTGCACTCTTCTGGGAGACACTTTGACGCGAGGAATGAGACCCAGAAGAAGAAGAAGAGCAGACGTTTTCTTCTTCTTGCCTGCAGCATGCACTCTCAATATGACTATCACACCTGGATGAAGGTCGATTTGTACTCTTGTTTTCATTGTGACTCTTCTCTTGACTCTGAGAAGCTCTTCCTCGAGAAGATGAAGAAAAAGAAGAGCTTCTCTCACCTTCTGGCTTATCTCCCTGCTGTTTCTTTTCTTCTTGAGTAACGGTACTCTCCGAAGAAGAAGAGGATAAGACCCGAGGAAAGTTGTCTCTTTCGCTTCTTTCTTTTGCTTTGAGATCTTGAAGTAATTGTTTTGCAGCAGCTTCTAAGATATTCCTAGTCGTTAGATCACTTTGACTACGAGAATTCTTCTTACCGTATTGAGGATGATAAGAATCCTTATTCTTACAAGGAAGAGGAAGATCTCCACCGTGCGGGGCCTGCTTCACGATATCAGAGGCCTGGGAGTTGTTGTGGTTAGTCTTCATCTTATGTCTATTTCTTTTACTTGCAACAGATCTCCTTTCTCCTTCATCATGATCTCGTTCTTCTTCTTCTCCTCCTCCCCCCTTATTTTGTACCTCTCCTTCTTGGTCTATCTTCATACAGTGATCTCCCCCGTCACCTTCGTCAACTTCTTCACTATGGACATCGTGAAGAGACGTCGATAATGTAGGGCCATTCGCCTCTTCTTCAGTCTCTTTTCCTACATCACTCATCTCCCCCCTCTCACTACTCCTGCTATGACTACTAGCAGGAGAAGGTGGGGGGGGGGGTGGACAAGGGGGGTGCTGGGAAGTCCATTCAACAAGAATGTTATCAGGCTTCAAGTCACGATGAGCTATACGGTGTTCGTGGCAAGCAGCTATACCTCTCAAGATAGCTTGAGTTATGGCTTTACATAAGGGTAGGGGGAGACCACATGGAGGCATCGATGGGTAGCTAAAGGGAGGGGGAAAGATGATAGGCTGTCGATGAGGATGATGGCGATGAGGATGAGATGGCTTCTTGTCAGAGAAAGAATGCTTTCTTGTCGAAGAATGTAAAGATTCATTATGGGAATGTAAAGAAGATGATGAAGATAGGAATAGGTGTGGTGGTTCGTTATGAGCAGTTTTCGTCGTCGAGGTGGAGGTTGTTTGGTGATTTCTGTTCTGTGGATTAGTAGGATTGAGATTTAAGGAAGACGACGACGTTGAGGAGGAGGACGAGGAGGAAGAAGAAGATAACAAGATCGCCACGTCATCTTCTTTCTTATTATCCGAGCTTGATGCTGAAGAGTGTAAAGAAGAAGATGAAGAGCGTCGTGAAAGCGTGATCGGCGGCTGGTGTTCGTCAGGTGCGCGTGAGGCAGGGAGGGATAGATGATGGTCGGTCTGAAGTGGTCTATGACATTTTGAAGACCCATACCTATCCTTGGTTTGTGCGGGGTGATGTTTCTTTTGTTCGTCTTCATCTAGATCTACATCGATTTCTACATCTAATTCCTCTTCATCTTCTTGTTCTTCCAAAGAAGAGGGTGTCTGGCTATCATGATGATGAGTGCTAGGGTTCGATTCTTGAGATTGATGGAGAAAGAGGAGATGCTCTTGCCACGAGGCGTAACGTCTCATGAGTTCACTAAGGCTCCCTCCATGGATGACAGGAAAGGAAAGATAGACTCTTCTTGAGCCAACCAGAACTTCCTCTAATCGAATAACATTTGGAGAATTTCGTAAAGCTCGTAAAGTCGATACTTCTCTCTGAACGACTGCAGGCAAACCACCGCTAGCTACATTTTCATCAATCCATCCGGTTCCACCCACACGAGATGTCTGAAGATACATTCTCTTGAAAGCTCGCTCTTCTCCTGTATCTTTATGTCGAACTAAATACACACGGCCATAAACACCTTCACCTAGTAATCTCACACCTTCCCATTCATTCCAGATATCATCGTCTCGATCACAAAGTCTAACGAGTCTCTCATCGCTTGACGGTAAGACCACCTCGCCCACATGCTTCTCTTCTTCCTCTTCTTCTACCTTCTTCATCTTCTTCACGTCACGACCATCACTTCTACTCAGAGTCATACTACTACTACTAGTACTACTCTTACTATTCTTACTATGATGACCAGCCAAAATTGATGGATCTTTTCTCTGTCCCTCATTCGTTTTTTGTCTCCCCGCTACCACTATTTTGACTCCACTTGCTGCTGCTCCTCCTCCGACTCCTTGTTGTTTTTGAGGGTTCTTTTGTGTAGAAGGAAGGATAGTTATGTTCCTCTGAGGACGTTGGTGATCACTGACATCATGCAAAGAAGTCGCCCTCATCGTACTCCCACCCGGTCCTTTTAAAGCATGTGTGGCTGTGCCTGCTGAAGAGACAGTTTTCACATCGTTGTTTTTCCGAGTTAGCGAAGACTGCTGTTGTAAGTTACCCATGGAACTGCCCCAAGGAGCAGCCGACGTAAAAGAATGATGAGACCCTTCGTTCGAAGACGTGAAACCTTTCTTTTCAGGGACTGCAACAATTTTGATGTCTCTATGCAAGGAAGAAGTTGATCCGTCTTGGGTGGATGGCGCTACCACCATTGTTGCAGAAGTTCCTTGATTTGAAGGTTTAGAAGAAGACACCTTCTTCTTCAATAAAGATTTACTAGAGATACCGTGGTGACTTCCTGTAGCTCCGTCACCCTCGTCAGCTTTAGTGATGGTGGTCGTCGTAGTAGCAGTAGTGGTGAACCCGTGTGAGGCAGATGATGAGAGAGACAAGGTTTTACGAATCGAAGAAGACGAGGCACGTGTCGAATCTAATGTACATGCTGCAACGACCCCGTCGTTGTTTCCTCCCTCCCTTCGATCAGCATGGTTACTTGTACTAGTCGTCGTTGTGGTGCTACTGCGGCTACTAGTGGTGGCGACATTATTGTTATTCACCATCATTCCTTTCTTTCCTGCTCCGCCGTCTCCTCGAGATGGTAAATCATGGTTTAAGGCAGGTAGATTCTTTTGAACATCTGCAAAGGGCTCCCGGGAACCGGGCTGTTGTGATCGGTGGGTCGTCAAAGAAGATGACAAAGAAGACTGTCGTGTCTCATCACCAGCGGTCACACCAGGGATGAAAGTCTTTTTTTGACTATTGAGGAAACTCTTGTCAGTTGTTATCGAGCTATGGGAATAGTTTGTGTTTTCACTTGATTCAGTCAGCAACACAGAATGATTTTCAGCACCCCCTGAGGGACCTAAGCCAGGCGGGAAAGTCTGCCGTCCCCCTCCCTTTGTAAGTTTTGCTGAAGTCGTCGTGGCGCAAGTAGAGGAGTTGAGGACAATGCTAACCCCCATCCCACTGCCACCATTATGGAAGGCATTCTTTTGAACCCCTGCTTTTCCTTCTGCTTTTTTAGAAGACTGTGATGATGGCGGCGCCTCTACTGTATTCTTGGATCTTGTTAAGGTCAAAGAAGAAGACGTAGACACCTTTGGAGGCTTCACCATTACTCCACTCGTACAGCCACTAATCGTACTCAGAACCCCTCGATCTTGACTGACGTTCGCGGATACTTCTTCTGACGTTTTCACACGCTTACTACACACTCCTGAACCTGCTCTACCGGCTCCTCCTATCTTCGATGCTCCTGTTTTTGGATGGCCCCCCTCTCCAGTGGCAACAACTCCACTACAACAGCTACTCGAGTGTTGCTGCAGGTGTTCTCCTATCTGAAGTGGATGTCCGTCGTATTCTTGATTAGATGGTTGGCACCCCTGGGGTTGTTGTGGTAGACGCTTCTTACTATTAACGGCGACTACTGGTTTGAAGAGATTCTTCGAAGCAAGACCACCTCTATTATCTAAATCACCTGATGCCCCGCCGCAGGATGACGACGACGAAGGGGCTACTGCCGCTGTTGTCAAACGTGTGTTTTCGGTGGCTTGAAGAGCGACCCGGGGCGGGGGCCGCGCCGGCACCATCGCTTTGTCTGGAACAAACTGTCTCCTTTAACAGAGTTTGTAGGTTCCTCGAGTGAAGAAGGGCCCAGCAACGGCAGATGAGCGCCCGTCAATGTACATGAAGTTTCACGGAGAAGCTAACGAAGCGCGACTGAAGAGCATGATGCTGTAGCGCTCGCAATGGGAAACGTCCGCTCTATCGTACGGCTTGATACGTCACCCGACGAAAGGATCCTTGGCAACTAAACCGCGAAGACGAAGGAAAGACAAAACTGATAAATAAAAGGAGAGATGAACTGTACTATAAACCCGGTCCCTGGTCGGCGCTCTCTCACCATAGGAGGCAGGAGTGAAAACACGGAAAGCAACCTTTTTACCCGGATCTAGTTAGAGAACGAGGATTTGAAGTAGCTAACCACATCCACTTGGCCAGATCAACTCACTGCTTGAGACAGAACCAGAAGAACGTGCAGGCATGTGTGGTTCTAAGAGATATCAAGGGACTACTTCAAAAGAGAGCAAGTAGCTTCGCTCCGCTTCATGCTGAGGGAAGTAGGTCGTAGCAATAGTAGTAGTAGTAGCACTCGTAAGAAGGTAAAGAGTGACTACTCACTTCGACAAGTAGACATGCGAAGAAGAAGTAAACGACAGAGCATGGCTTGCCAAGGAATTAATGAATAGTTTGACCAGATTGCCTCCGGCGGATGCCGAAACGGCCACATCCTCATCATTTGGCGTTCAGAAGGTCAAGTGCAAAGGAAGGGACTCTTTGAAATGAAGATTCCTACAAGGGGACCCGACTCTTTAGAAACGACACAAGAAAGAACGGCGGAACTCCAATCTTGAAGAAACAACAAGCAAAAATGACAAGACGGGAAAGAGTCCTGCCTCCCTGAGGTTTCTTATCATCATACGCCATGAGACAGACAGACTCACTGATTTACTCACTGACTTTCCCGGCAAACTCAGGATGACTGTTGACACTTGGGCGCGACAGAAAAAAGGCGCAGGATTGATATAGCGGCAATGAATGAATGAAGGAACGGCAATTCTTACAAGTCTGTCATTAGAAAAACGCGGGAACCATGTGCACTTCGCTCTATAGCTAAAGAGACAAACACACCGTTCATTCGGCCTCTTTCTTTACGGCTGTTGTACATGGGTGCCTCACTCACTCAACGCAGACTCTTTTTTGAGTCAGGCTTGTGCAGCAGCCCTGACATGTGAGACATGTGAGTACGATCCTGCAAGCCCCTCCTCCTCGGACTTCTTTTCTATCTCGATCTCCTCTCCCCTTCTCGACACAGAAGGTGTAGGAAGTAGACTCGTAACGGTTCATAACAGCAGCCTGCGTATATTTTGTGAGTCTCTCCGCCAGAGCAGCCCGTTGGCAGCACACACGGTCATGTGGACGTGGGCCTGTGAAGAATGAACCTAAGATAACTCAGCGATAGAAAGAACCGAAACTCCACACGACAGTCTCAAGAAACAATGAGGAGATCAGTCTGCCGCCACCTCTGAACTTCAAAGAGTCGGGTTGACAGTGACCATGACAATATGCGAGTTTCTATTCCTCCGCTTTTTTCTGTATGTCTTGTGTTTTCTACTCCAGGACTGTCTTTGAACGGGGCCGAGTCTGTACTCTAGAATGATATACCCCCGTCTGAGGTAAGCAGATCGGTTTTCAACTTCTTTCATCTTGAGAACACACGTGACCTGTAGATTAATTCCCACCGCTGTCGTGCGTTTTCACGTAGACTTCACCTTTTCCAGCTGCGTGTCTATTCCGAACCAGGAGTGGTAGGCTGCAAGCACTTCGACAGAGAGGCTCTTTTCGTGAGCCAGAGTCAAATTTCATGGCGAGTTCCTCCGGCCGGTGCAACTTCGCAAGCTCAAGTGGTTGTGTCACTGCTGACTCTTCATTCTACCGAATCTTCACCATAGGTTTTTGCCACCCCAGGCTACTTTTCCCCTACACAAATCTCCTTCTCAGCCTCAGAATAGAGTCCACGAGTGCTGAACCGAAGATGTTTCGACTTCGAGTAGGAATTCTCCGGTAGCATCAAGGAAGGCCTTCTGTCAAGTGATACTGGGTGTTTCTAACACGAATTGCACGAAAACAACAGGACGCTAAGGAAATTGTCCGACGTGTCCCTCTCTAAATCTACGGCGATGACAACTCAGCAAGCCCCATAGCATACTTTTCCTTCTTGTTTCAGACAAGTCTACGAATCCGAGCCTGTCCACACATCCAAAGAAGGTGAAGTTGACCTAAGCTTTCTGTACCGCTACCGTGCCATCGCCTCATCTCTGAGGTAACGGTGAGGGTTCTTTCCGCTTGAGAAGAGAAAGGGAGTACATGCTCCACTTTTGTCGAATGAATGTGCTTTGCTGCGGATGGGTGAGAAAGAAAGCTTCCGCCTTTCCTCGACGGAGAAGGTGAGAAAGACAAGAAAAAGAAACTCAAAATATTCGGGAGAAATGCTAACTCGTCACATTCATCACACCTGAACTACACCAGAAAGGCAAAGAAAGCTTGATACCGTGAAAACGGGTAAGGAGGAAAAGAAAGAGCATGCGTGCCTCTTGTCCTCTCCTCAGAGACAAACGACTTCTATTCCTCCGGGATGTCCAGATTATCAAAAGAAACAGCGAAGAAAAACCGCCCGGCCGTCTTTTGCCATACTGGTTGTCATGTGTTTCTCTTTCCTTGGCTGCTCGATTAGCACGCCTCACAAGAGAGCGATTTCTCTTCAAAAACGTCAAGATTTCTCCGTTGAAAGCAAAACAATCTGGCTGACTAGTCCAAGACCTCTACAGAAAGCCTTCCTTTTAAACACAGATAATGGTAGACACTCAGAGCATTCATTCCACACTCCTCTCGAGAAGTCTGGGCGTGTCTGTCTTCCCTCTGCTTGTGACGGAGTAAGTAGTGTGCATTCAGGTGTATGTACACTCCAACCCCGTGTATCTTGGTGCTTCCATTCATACTGCCCGCGCAAACCAACTACCCTAACGTCGTTCTTCGGCTTTCTGTGGTGTTAGAAGAGAATTGTTTCGCCACGTTGTCTCCAGGTTTCGAAAACCTTCGCCTCTTCTTTTCTCCTCTTCTTCCCACAGAGAGATATTCTTTTCATCGACCGTCGCCTCCTTTTTTACCTTTTTACGGCGACAGATCTCTCATTCCTCTATTGATTGAGCTCTCCATCCTCTCCTCAAAAAACGACTTTCCCGACAAGAAGCGCGCGCGCAAACGAGGCGCAAGAAAAGAAAGCGCGAGGCTCCTTCATCTCTATGTACAAGTGCCTTCTTCACGTCAGGCACACATGTACACACATAAATCCCGATCTCTTCAACATACGTGTATAGGTATCTATGCGATTCAGATACCTAATGGAGGAGAGAGTATAAATACATATAGTGTCAGTGAGTAGACATTATCCAACTGTTGTTACACACTAGCTACCTGTATCTCTATGTATGGCATGAGCAGCTACACAAGGAGATGATTACTTCTCTCTCGATACCTTTCCATATACAACACTGGCACATGTGCTATCTTAAGAGAGAAGAAGACTTCATTTCTCTTTGAATGATCTTCGTTTCTTCAATCTCTTACTATCTATCGTTAGTCAATCTATCTATCTATCGATCGTCAATCTATCAACCTATCTATCTCTGATAAGTGTGTGTCTCTTGTGTTTTCAAAGCCATTCAGACGCGTTGACCTTCGATGATCTAGCAGTGGACCGCGATTGTGTACTGCTTGTAGTTGCCGATGAAGATCTTCTACCACTTCCTTTATCTTTCGAAGAAGTCTTCGACTTTCTGTCAGATCTACTGCCCTTGCTACTATCCCCACCTCCTCCTCCCCCACTCTTCTTCTGAGCCGACGACCATTCACCCTGCGAAAATCATAAGAAGAAAAAGAAGTAGAAAGGCAAGCATCCTGCACGAGATAGAAGGTATCCCGACATGTGCTATCCGCTAAGACGTCTATAGATTGTCTCCGATAGATAGATAGATATTTCTATTTGCTCCAAGAAGAGTGAGTCTTCACACAGACAGGTTACACTGTGACGGTGGAGGAAAATGAGAGACCCGAAGAGAGTGGCAAGAAACCTCTCTCCCCCTCTTTGTTTTGCAAATGCTGAAGTCCCACTTGTCTATAAAGAGAGAAGGATAAGCGAAAGAGAGAGAAAGACTTCTCATCCCTCAGAGCTAGCTAATACGCACAAAAATGAGAAGCTACCGATCAAAGGAACAAGGATAGCGAAAAAGAAGAATAGAAGTACTTCTAAACTCATATGAAGCATCAGACCAAAACGACGTTCTTTCTTTGTGAGAGGAAAGAAAGAAAGAAAGTCGGCGTTCCTCCCTGACGCTAATGGAGAACAAAGAAAGGGAAGGTAGATGATAGGAACGCAGCAACACCATTCATAGAAGCTGAAAGAGAGAAGATATCGATAAAGATACATGACTATCATATATATATATATATGAGTATATAGAACTAGATATCAGAATGCATATATAGTATTACACTTGAAAGAAGTCTTTTGTTATATTGAGAATCGTAGAGACCCTCTATGAACTATGATGACTTCTCCTCCCTTCCTTTCCCAACGCCACGCATGGATAGATTCGATCTACGTCACCTAACGACCATGGATATCTATAGACCTTCAAATCAATACGTAGATACATGTATAGATGTATATATGTTATGAGCCCATACAGGACTTACGTACAAGATAGAATAAGGAGATCCCTTTAGCAACCTCGTCCTGACTTTCATTCTTACTTCTCTATACATCCCTACCTATCTACTTCTGCCCTACCTATCTATCTATATCTACATATATCTATCTATCGCTAATCTATATATCACTCGTTGATCTATCTATCTATCTATCTATCCATCGTTATCGTATCCATCAATAGTTAATCTATCTATCCATCGTGTACCTATCTACCTATCTATGTTCCGTAAGAGAAGAAAAGAATGTTTCTCATTCCTTACAGCGCCAGTCTTTCCGTAACCTCCGCCTCCTCCTCTTCGCCCTGACGAAGAAGAAGGGACTGAAGAAGATCGATCTGTCGATGCTCTATCACCGTCATCTCGATGCTTTTTATGTCTCTCTTGTCTTCGTTGTTCTCTCTTCTGCTTATTCTCTAATCGGATCTCTTGAAGGCGGCGTTGAAGGAATCTCTCGTGAGCCTCTGCCTGCTCATAAAAAGCACAGAAAGAAACGAGTGCAGAGAAGGCTGTCCTAAGGAGAAAAGAAAACTAGACAGAAAGATACAGGGGGATAGGTAGAACGGGAGCCCAGGAGAAAAGATATGAAAGAATTCAAGAGCATTAAATATATCAAAGATAGATAGATAGATTAAAGACACATAAACCATAGATAGGTGGAGATGTCAGTGTGCCTACTCTTTCCTCTTCATGTGTGTAGATAAGATCCAATAGGAACTTCTCTCTCTACGCCGGGAAAAAGATGAAGAGACGGCCATACGGACGGAGAGAAGAAAAGATATACATATGCGTACATACATGATATATATATACGATATATGATGCCGCTCTCTCTTCTTTCTGAGCGAAATAGCTCGATACTCCCTACACTTTTCTCCCCTGTCATTTGAATCATCTTTCTCTTCTTCAACTACACTTGACTCCTCTCATACTTCCTCTTTTCTTGTCATGAAGAAAAGAACAAGAAGAAGACGGCAAACACAATAGATAGATAGATAGATAGACCCGCACGCAGAAACAGAAAGAGAGATCAAAAGACAGAGATATACACATCCGTATCTATAAGGAGAGAGGACAAGAGGAGAAATAGGTTATGTCTTTGCATCAGGAACTTACTCGAAGAGATGTATGTTCTTCTTCTTCTTTCATGGAGGTGAGCTGATACTCCACTTGCTGCCCTTCAAACGACCATAAACTATACACCTCCTAGAAACAAAGTAAAAGAAAGAAAGAGAGAAGAATGAGAAGAGGAAAGATGGATAAGGAATGCTGAGAAGAAACGGCTGGGGTGACGCCCTAACCTGAGGAGAAGGAAGAAGAGGAAGAAAACGAAAAGACTTGCCACATATTGCTCCACACCCTTCCTTCAACATATCTATGTAGACATAGGAAAAGAGTCATTTTCTCTTCTTCTTCTTTTCTTCTTCTCGCCTTCTTCTCTTCTGTTCTTCTTCTTGTTCTTTTTCTTTCTCTTTTGTCTTACTTGCGCAATGGCGATAGCGGAGTGTTTGACCCATAGAGCAGTCTCGGATTCTTCCAATTGCCACTTCAGCATCTGATAAGGAAAAATGATCTTATTCACCCACGCTTGACACTCTTCGCTCAATCCTGCGCATCAAGAAAGAAAGAAAGAAAAAGGAAGGAAGAAAGAAAGAAACAGTGAGAAAGAAGGAAAGAAAGAGATAAGAGAGAAGGAGATGCAAATACAGCGTACCTGACCAGTCGATTTAGAGGGGTCGAAATGGTGTCTATCTACACGTATGAATATACATCTACACACACACATATATATATATACATACAGTCTATGTACAGATATATATATATATATACTAAAACAGAATACATAACTGCAAGTACAACGTCTGCATGTATACACACATATACACTGTGTATGACCATACACCCAATTGAATTCGTATATGTACGCTGAAGTGTCTAGATACACAGAAATAGATAGATAGATAGATCGATAGACCGAGAGATACACAGATGGATGAAAGATACACAGAAAAGCATGGACCGATCGAATCCGAGGCTTGTTTACCTCCCATGATCGCTGCATATTTAGGATGGCTTGTCGAGGCGACGAACTGGTCTTCGTCTTTAGCTTGTTGAAGGAGTCGCTGCTTATGATGCTGCAATCGATACTTTGCGGCTTGTTCCATAGCTTTTCTTAGCTGATCATCGACCTGCCCTAGAATCTTATCTGCCGCTTCTTTATGCGGTTTTAACTCCTCCTTTACACATGTAGAGAGAGAAGCACAACAGGTAAAGAACGACATCTCTGAGAATTCTTTCTGTATCTGAAGATGTATGAATACTTATGTGTAGATGTATGTGTGCATACAAGCATCCACATAGATGTCGTGGAGACAAATACTAACTAGCTACGTGCTGGGAAAGTCATTTATAGACAGATGGATAGATAGATACATCTCCCAGCAGCTAGTTAGTAAGTATCTATCTCTGACAAATACATACATGGATTTGCAGACTCACATATACACCCCTAGGCATATACGATGAAAAGCCCGAGGTGTCGTCACCGGATGTATGAAGATCCCTGTATATATATAGAGAGAGAGAGAGAAGTACTTCTCCGACATGTGTGATGTACACACGTGTGTTTCGCTATACAGTAACCGCTGGGAGTACATATTTAAGAAAGAAAAAGGTGTTGACAGAAGTAGGTATCTACGGGAGATCATCCACACAGAGATGTCCTTTAGGTCTATAGAGATACACAGATATGGCTATAAACATCAAAGCATAAGAACTTCCATGGATACCCACGTAGAAACACTGTCTCCAGGTAGGCGGGAGCGGGTACTGTGTAATGAGAGAGAGAGAGAGATGTAGACTGACATAGAGACAAGCCCAGGTGAAGGCTTCCACCTTCATCGAAGCACACCTGATATCCAGCTAGCGTCTATCTTCGTGTGGATTTTATGTAGGAGAAATCTATGGGTAAGATCCTTCCCCGAACATCCTGCTGCCCCTACCGTCGCGCTAGAGATTGAGAGCAGCAACATACCCACTATCACTCCTCTCGCATGCAATGCTGAGACGCCGAAGAAATTCCGTCCTCTGTCTATACCAAAGGTGATATGTTTAACATAGATATGATACCTCACAAAGCACATGTTTATCTATAGAGTCTTGGTAGCGGATAAGGACGCCAAAGGCGGCGGTAAAGTCTGTCTATATAGGCTGATCTACTCATGTAAACACCGGCAGTGAAAGGGGTTGGAGAGGTGACGCTTTCGTACTTACACATACAAATCCATACGTACCTACATACAGATTCATTCATACATACGTGAATATTCGTAGATACATCCGTCTTCAGACATATTCATGCATATTCATAGATACGTTTGTGTAAGAGCGTTGCCTTCTCTGCCCCTCCTCTCGTTTGTTTTCATGGAGATGGGCTATTCATCCCCCCCATCGTACTTGTGCCTTGAGATATTGATTATAGGCGACCGCATACTCCCCTTGGAGCGAGGCATACTGTTGCTGAGCCATGACTGCACCTCGAGAACGGATATCTAAGAGAATCCGCCCTAGCTTCTTCGGCGTCATCTCACTGCTAGAGGTCTCTAAACCCGAGCCCTTCCATGCGGCGTCAAGGAGAACAGCCGCACTCATAGGCAGACCTCGTTGCCCCATGGTAAGTGTATGGATGTACAGTGAAGAGAGGCGATGAGGCGGATGAAGAAGGTGATAAAAGACAGTCTTCGGCGGTGGACTGGCAAAGAAAAACGAGGCGGAAAGGAGTTGCAGTCTGGAAGAGACAACGAAGAGAAGAGGAAAGAGAGAGACGATAAACAAGGAGGAGTCGGATGAAGAGACGTCGTAAGAGCAAGGGCACGAAGGGAGAGAGAAAAAAGATGGACAAAGGCAAAGATGAGGAGAAGAGGAGGGCGGAGGGAGGAGTAGCTGGTTAGGGGATGGACCAGACCAAACAGAATGAAATGACGACAACGAAGAAAGAAGGGAAGAAGAGAGAAAAGAGAGAAAAAAAAGTAAGGAAAAATGGGATGAGATGCCTGAAGTGCAGAAGGAGGCACGTGACAGACCAGAGAGAGAAGCTAAATTAGCAAAAAAGCTTAGTCTTGAAAATAACAAAGCAAGAAGGGAAAACAGGAATCGGGAAGATACCAAACAGAAGCGGGCGATGCTGCGAAGAGTTGACTCCCTAGGGAGACACAGAAGCAGGTTGCCGACAAATGTACACAAAACAACTGAAGCTGTGTTTCCTCATTGTAGATGTAAAAGACGAGACAATGTCGCGAAATGAAAGGAATAACTCAAAGATAGACAAGAAACACGTGAAAACACGGAAAGGCTAGCAGAGCTGCTGAAGTCGTAGATGAACTCGACAGCGGCGGGCAAGGCTGCGACGTTGCGCCGGACAGCAGAGACAAGCAACTTGTGGTGACCCCCGTGAAACCCCCCCCCGGTGCTTAGGCCTGCGAGCTGCCAGGGGACAGAGAAGGACAGAGGGGAACGACCAGCGGGAAAGAGGAAAAGGGGGAAGAAACATGTATTTGTGACGTGCTGAGAAGCGCGGATCACTTTGGTGCGTGTCAGTGTTGCGTAGTGAGACTGAGCCTGTGTCTGCCGGACAAGCCAGTCTACCGGCCTTCTGGTGGCGAACAGGAAATAGGGAGAAAGGTGGACAGGCAGTCCCGAGAGTAACAGTAATAAAATGTCTGATACTTCCCCGTATTCCTGCCCCCCTCTCTCGCTCGTAGCGGCCTATCTACTCTACCGTCCGCGCTGAGCGAGCGCCGTGAACGGAGGAGATAGTCGAGGTGTGCTGCTTCAGCAGCAGCAGCATCAGTGATCAAGCCTTGTAGGGGGGTTGAACAAACAGAACAGTTTAGAAGATTCCAGGGGCTGGGCATTTGTCCTGCATGCGGAGCAGAAAGTCTTTTCTCCTTGTCGGTCGGGTGAGTTTCGGGGGGTCTGCTTGTCAGTAAAGGATAGGTAGGATCTGTGTAAGTTGAACCTGGTGACCCACCGCGAAAAGCCCGCTTCCTCGCCGAGGAAAAACCCACTTGTTGAGTGACACTTTTTCGCGTCTTCGCAGCATCAGGCCCTCTTCTTGCCGTTTTCTCTGGAACGGAATAGTAGGGAGACGTGTGAACAGCTATCCGGGGGGGGGGAGAGGTTTTCTTCCTGAAGCAAACGGCGCCAAGAGATATCAGGTAGGAGTACACAGATAACAGAACCCCAAGACAAGTTGATTACTTACCACTCTCTTCACTGGTTCTCCCATCTTCCGGTCGGTTGCTACGGCGATTCGGGCAGAAGAGAGACGGGGACGTAACAGGAGCGATGATCCTAGGAATTGAAACCTTCTTTCGTTCTTCCCTATTATTGTTTCGTAACGAAGCACTTTTATTTCTTGATATGATTCATAAAATTCCACATTAGGGTATATCTGGTACAGTGCACTTCGGATTCTTGAAGCAGATTGAGTGAGACGGGTAGGAGGCTTCAAGAAGGCCACACTGTCTCCTTACGGAGGCAACGCTAACACAAGCCTCCGGAGAAGTTCCTTGACGCGCAGGGGTTTGAAGTTAAAAGTTTAGCTAAGACAGCAAATCTATCAAAGAAGCATTGGCGTCTCCTGTCCAGCTAAACCGTGAAAAAGTCGTAGTCCAAAACAGGGGGCTTGCACTCCCTGCCTGGGCAGGTGTTCGGGATCTTCAGTGAAATAGAAGCCATCGCTGCAGCAGGAACTCTGGGGCACACAGTCTTTCCTAGCTTTCGACGCAACACTGTCAGGTGAATCGGCGTGCGAACAAGACATACACTGAGGCTCACTCTCGGCTCCTGTTGTTTCCGGACACCCGGCTCAAGCAAGACTGTCGTCAGAGAAAGACACTAAGGAAGGTCTGGCATGCCCTGTTTCTTGTGTTGACTGTCGAGAGAGATTGGTATTCCTGGGGACTGGCGGTTATTCGGAAAAAACTCGTGGATCCTCCTACAACCCTGTCCTACTTCTTAAACCAACAGTTACTGTGCGAGCTTCTTATGCGATGAAACGGCTCCTTTTCCTGTCCTCTCGGGTTTCTAAGCCTGGGTGTCCTCGCGAAGAATCACAGGATTCGGGACGCCTCAACGAGCGTATGAAGACGCGAGATTCCAAGCGGCTATATATAAAAAAAAAAAAAAACTCCACAAATTCGAAACTGGCTGCCAAAGAGCAGATCTGCAGTTGAAGAGTGAGGTAAAAAAATTAGAAAGAAAGAGGGAGCCCCTGATGAAACGCCAAACAGATGGATAGTAAACACTTCAGCTAGGATCCCTGCCAACTCCCGACGACGGTCTCAGCATTTTGGTGGTGTGAGAGGATTCTTGAGCAACTATGCACCCAGGAACCTGACGGATGACGCGTGGACATCACGCAAATTTCTACATGCAATGGTATCATCAGAGAGAGAGAAAGGTTGTTACAGGGCGCGACCCTGGGGAAGGGAGTTTTGTCGGTTTCACATGCAAAAACATCACCATGCTTCTCAGATATACGTCCGAAAACCAAACAGGATAAAAAATCCGTATACCTCCACATTGACGATGAAACAACCCACGTGACGGGCTTTTGCTGAGGGTGCCGTGGTTCGTTGCCACGATTGATTGGTTCCCTCCTCCCCCCCATTTATACCTAAGGAGCGTAAAAACCTAAGCCGAAAAGATTTCGACCTAGGGAAAAAACCACCCCTATCTATTCTATATCTTTTCTTAACTAATTTCAGTTAATAATTCTTCAAATTCTCCACGCTTGTTCACCGAGTCGTAGAACACCGCGTTATCCACCATCCGATAGCTTCTGCATCACTCTTCAGTGTTGGAGGCGACACGGAGACGGCGTTGGATTTGTCCGTTGTCCTCGATGCATGCGCTAATGTGTTTTGTGTTCCATCTACCAGAGGGAAAGAGTACCTGTCTGCGCGTCATTACAGGAGGCCTCATCAAAGCCTCTGCTGCAGCGTTTCCGGGGGAGAAACCTGGCCTACATGAGCAAACCAGTAAAACTCCTGCTGCATGCTACACCTATCGGTACCTAGTGTGTCGTCAGTTTCTGTGTGCTTGTGGTCTTCCTATGATTCTCTGTACATTTTTCTGGTTCTTAATGTGGAACTCCACGAGCGCGCTCGGCTTTTGACTTGACCCATCTGTAACGACACTTATCAACACAACAGAGTTAGCACACCCCCCCACCCCTACCGCAGTGCTTCCTCTATTCCATCTCGGGCGTACCGTAGATCTAAACCAAACTGTCTGGCTTCTGTAAGAATAGCACATGGGTAACCATCTAAGCAGGTGGGGTCTGCTCCAGGAAAAAAAGTAGTCAGGGGAGAGTATCCGAAAACAACTGTGTACTGGAGGCAGCTGAAGACAAAGTATCGGAGAATGTGACTGACACATAAAATCACGCTCGTGCGGCATGTGTCAAACTTACCAGTGGGTACGTCGGTCGCGACTGTGACGTGCGGCATGGCGGACGCTGTTGCAGTTCGATGTTAACTTGTGGTAGTGTAAGAATGAATGAGTGTGCAATGGTATCATCAGAATGCATGGTGTAGCTATGATCTTCACGTTCTTAATGCCTGCTCAAAGCAGAGACACGCGTTGGCTCAGAAGGATTTGCGGTCGAGACGAAAGCTTCAGCACTGGTTTCCCATGAAGATCTAACCCAGCCCGGTCTGAAAAAGGCTAAGAAAAGGGATGGCGCCTTTAGTCAAAACCAATGACGCTTACATCTCAATGATGAAGCCCGTCTTGCAAGCTATAGCCGACTCCCCTCTCACACATTTCCCTCCCTACTTTTTTCTAGTACTTCTACGCTTGTAAACACCGAAAGCCAAAGGCAAATCAAACTGCGTGCTAAGCGGGTACAGCAAGACCCCGCATGCCCGTCCCTTCCAACCATGTATGGGGAAGCGCCCAGTCAGACAAAGTGACAAATATTGCTTCGTTTATTTTGTAAACAAATAAAAAAACGTTAAGGGTGACTGTCATTAGACTCATCGCCCTCAGAAGATACCGTATCTTGAAGGTGCTGTCCGTGGGGTGTTTCCTCAGCTTTAACTAAGGATTTTAGGACACTCCCGACCGCCCTGAACTTGCTAGGTCGCATAATGGCAAGCCTCTGTCGACGAGTTGGCTTCAACAGTTTCATTAGCGTGTTTTTGACAGGTGTCGGAACCCAGTTGGGGCAGACTGACGTGTCTAGAATGAGCTTCGATGGCTTTCTCAGAATTTGAAGGACAGGAAGAATCTTGGAGTATGGAGGGTTGAGGCCTGTTTGATGCATGCCGTAAGGAAGCCGCCCGCAGCAAACTTGATACATAACGACTCCCACGCTCCATGCATCAATTGTTGGTCGGTACTTCAGTTTGTTTGCTTTGTGTATCTCAGGCGCCTCGTATTCGGCTGACCCCGGTTCCCGGAGGTAGGATTTTCCTCGTTTGTGGAGAAAGCGAAAGCCCCCGATCATGACGTGCCCTTCTGCGTTTATGAAAAGGTTATCGGCGTTGATGTGGCCGTGGACAACACCCTTCCAGTTGATTAGACCCACGACTCCGAGGGTCTGCAATAACGCTGCCGAGCAAACTTCCGCTGCCATCGCTGTGTCCGTGGTGGTAGCGACGACCTGAGCCAGATCACTCATAGTCCCTTCAACAGCAGGAAGCACTTGCAAAAGAGGCGACACACGTTGCTTGAGATCGTCAACCCTGTGAAGCAAGTCGACAGGCATGCGATAGGTGGCACCGGACATTACCCTGTTCAGCAGGTCCGGTCCACCGCGCCGGTCTCGCATGAGGAGCCGCTTGATGCCTTCCTGGACTTGAATTTCCCGAGGTGCCTCGGCATACGAACTGCTCTCATTCACGAAGAACTGGAGCGTAGCAACATGCGCAGCTGAATTACCGCTCATCTTCTTGAATTTGCCCTCATACAAAACTGTGGTACCATTCTGAACCAGAAGCCGCCCGCGGAGTACCGACCCTCCGAGAGAATCGTGAGGATCGGGTGATACTGACGAGACATGAAAGAATTCTCTCTGAGGGAAGCACTTTCCTACAGCCTCCTGTTGTGGCGTCCCTTCCAGAGCTACTCTAGAGCTCTTTAGAATACCTGCTGCCTTCTTCAGTGCTTCCGAACCCGCTAGCATCATACGTCTCAGTAGTCGCGCGTTCACACCCTTGAATGAAGCAAACGCCTTTCTCACTTTACGTGCACGAAACCTCGCCCTCCCTTGGACTCCTCTCCGCTGTCCCGGTCGTCGGCTTCTTGAACTCAGATCCTGTAAGGCCCTTCCCGATCCAAGGTCTCCCGCGGCACTTGGGCCGGTTTCCGCCGGTGTCGTGGACATCGAGGCCTCACCCTGGACTGCATGGGAGCTGTCAGCAGCGAAGGTGTAGTCACTACTCCGTTCCACAAACGCCCTGCCATCCTCACTCGGAGAGACCTCCACAGGTCTCTGCTTGATTAGCGAGAGTACAATTCTCTGCCCTTCCATTGCGGGCGCCGACATTTGCGAAGTCACGACAGTTCCCACTGCGCCTCGCATTTGCGCGTGGCTGAAAGGAAAGGCGGCGGGTGAAGCTGAAATACGAGAAGTGGTCAGTCGGGGCGAAAAGTGAGAAGGCTGCATGTTGGTCAGCCATGTGTATGGCACATGACCCTGCTCCCGAGCGCGTGGGAAGCCCGGCAGAGGCAAGTGGCTGAAGTCTGGTCCCCCATATCGTCCTGCCACAAACTCTCCACCGGTGACGACAACAGGGGTAAAAGAGAAAAAAACGAGCACGAGGGGAAACAGCAGTGCCGTCGATGAAACCCTTCTCAGTCGATTGGCTAGTGCACGCTGCCTCGAGGGTGGGTGGCAGCCTGCCATTAGGGAAAGATAGTGCCTGGGCACCACAAAAGCGCAGGGACCCTAGAAAAAGGACATGCGAAAACCTCGCCTGTGTAGAGTTTTCCGTGTCGCCATTGCTTGGATAGCACCGAGGCGACGCCTTGTCTGTTCCATGCTTGAGCCCGGAAGACAGTTTTTCGAGCGGTTGGACACCGGGCAGGGGCTCGCGCGCATACCCGACGTCTGCGTGCAGGGGGGGCCGGGCCGCAAGCCCTGGGGAGCTAAGCCAGACCGCTGCCACCCACAACGAACGGAGCCGCAGAAGAGCAAAAAACTGTGGGGATTGCTCAGTCTTTGCAATTGCCCTTTCCTGACGCCCGCGATCCTGCCCAGAGTGATGCTTCCGGGACACGTGTCGCATAAGACAGGTCGTGTAGCACACCATGGTTCTGCCTCTAGCTACCTGTCACTTTGCCTTTCCGGCTTAGCTTGTCTCTAAGCCATCCAGAGAGGCCGAAGGAAAGGACTATATTCAGCAAGCGCGTTCTGTATACCACGAGCATCCCGAACCTGAGGGCCCCACTGCCTCTGCTCCCACGCCGGAGCTACAAGCAGGCTGTGTCACTTGCTGGACTGAGACAGGGGAAGGGCTCAGGCAGGGGTCCCGTGACAAGGGGAAACCACCGGCAGATCGGAAAGGGGCTGCCGGCCAACATTATACCAGAAGACGGCGTTACATTACCTGGCCAGTCGTGTATCGCTCTGGCCAACTCACTCACCTCGGGCACAAAGAGCGACGCTGCACCCACTTGGTGGCCCTCTGTGTCGTGCAGTGTGGAGCGGCACTGACATACAAACCGAAGCAGCAGTACGCCTGGGATCAGCTGGCATTGCAACTTGCCCGGCTAAGCAGGAGCCCGGCTACGGCTCAAGCGTGGGTTGTTTTAAAGAGATTCGGCAGTAACGAGACCCAAAAGTCGCAATCCTGCCACTGAGTAAGAGAGACAGGAACTGCGAGGAGCTCCTCGACCTTCATGTTGAAATGGAAACTGGCTAATGCGGCCCGAATATGGGGAAGAGACTTGTTGTCACTGGTCGGCGCCTGGATTCTCGGCTACAGACGCCCCCGGAGTGTGGTGGCAGCAGCCGCCTAACCTGTGTAGACTTCCGAAACCCGGCGCCGTACGAGCAGCCACAGAACCTAGTGCAGGGCTCCAGATGGGCCCCCCAAACGACTGGTTGATTCTGCCCCCGAGTGATCTCCCGTATGCTCCCGAAACTCAGGTAGTTTATACGATCGCAAGCTCTGTGATGACTGTTTTACTCATCGCTGAAGAACGAGGTGTCACGCAACGCGCAGCACGGCAGCCGCCTTAACTGACATTCCGAAAGTCGAAACCGTGTCAAAGAGAAGTTCTTTCCGGTATGGGTAAGACTTCATCACTGTGACGTGTCAGCCGTGCGCGGTTAAAAAGCAATTCCAAAGCTCCCCACTGTCCTCACCATCGAAAGTCTTCTCGACACCGCCGACCACGAACACAGCGCTGATCTTTGTGTACGCCCCTGGAAGACGCAAGAGATCCACAGAGTGCACTGCGGCTCCGCTAACTCCACAGGCAGGTTTTCAGCATCACCATGGTTTCGACGAATGAGCTTAGGCTGGACGAGCTGCCGTGCGGTGCCACTAGCTTCGAGCGTGCACACAGGAGGAAAGCCAGCACGCTTTCTCGCGTAGTCCGCGGAAAGCCGAGAGACCGTCTTCGGTTTCCCCAGATTGGACTGTGAAAGAAACGGTATGCATCCCCACTGTGCCCCTCGGAAAAGCTGGCCTCCTCTGAAACACGACGGCCCTATCCTCGCCATCGTCCTAGGGCCCCTGTCCGGTCCCGAAAGTGGCGAACCAGGGTCAAATGCGGTTTTCACTCTCTCCGGACCATATGACCAGCAGCGCGAGCTGACGCGCATCGTTCCATCATCAAAAAAGTCGCAGTCTCTTGTGTGAAAAAAACACAAGAGACGGAGACTCCTGAGGAACGCTGAGGAAGGCAACTTTCATGCTGGAGCTGTTTGTGGGGGGACGGAAGGGAGCGGGCGCGTCTCGTCTCTTAGTTTCCTTGTCGTGGAGGTTCACCTCGTTCTTCATTCATGCCCCGTAGCACTCCTAAATTTGTCCCAATTTTTTCTTTGTGCCCGCCTTCGGAGATCCAGGTCAGCTTCGCGGCGTTCTTCAAGCAGGATTGTCTTTTTTGTCATCACAGCGCAGGGTTACGCGGCATTTCTTTTTGTTCCGCTACATCGGCGTCTACACTCGCCGAGGTCGGCGGACGGTGGAGGTCGACTCAAACGTGCTTCTCACCGTTCATTTTTTTTTCAAACCGAGAGGCACATATATCTATCAATATTCATGCTTCGTTGTTTTCCCTCTAGTTCTTTCCGGTCCCGGGAATCTTCAAGAAGCCTATCATAATCGCTGTAAATGTATTGTGCTGGTCGGCATCATGTCTGAGCGGTGGACGGAAAAGCACTCCGCGACTGGGTCCAGTGCCTGTTGCGAAGACCCAGAACATACTCCGGAGGCATTCAACTACTGTTGCGGCTGCTGCCGCT
>NW_027153438.1:0-5605 GCF_002600585.1 Cystoisospora suis
AAGGAAGGATAGATAGATAGACCGAAGATAGATTAAAGATAGATCAAAGATATAGATCTTGTGTAGTCTGTGTAGCCTCTATCATGTGAATGAACTTTTGCGCGTATGTCATCCATCCATCTGCCTCTTCACTTTGTTTCTTCAAGTAATCTTCTCTGTAGAGATCTTTTGCACACCCTTTCATTTTAGGTCCTCTTCTTTTTCTTCCTTTACCGCTGCTCTTTCCCCTCTTGTCCTTCTTCTTCTTTTTGTGTGGAAGAGGCGGGATAGATATCCGCGAAGAAGTTAATGGAAGAAAGAAAGAAAAGAACAGATAGATAGAGACATGGAGAGAGAAAGAGAGAGAAGATGAAAGGCATAAGCTCTATTTTGCCACACTAGAATTGCTTCGCTTTGTTGGTCTCTTCTGCCTTCGCTCCCTTTCTTTCTTATCAATCGCTTCTTTTCTATTCCTACTCCCATTTCCACCTCGTACTTATACATGCACAGATATTCAATATATATATACATATACATACATACATCTTCCTACATACATAGACATATATCTTCATACACATATCTATATATATATCTATATATAGAGACACGCATTTATACATGGATGTATTAGGCTTTCCTTCCCCGGGTACGTTCCTAGATCTGCTGTCTTGGTAGTTATATAGATCAGAGATAGATTAAGGCTAGATATCTCTATATGTCTTCACAGATGTATGCGTGTCTAGTCTATACATGTGTATATCTACATGCATGCGTGTATGTGATATATGACTGGATACACACATGTGTATGAGATGTGTGGGTGTCTGATCGTGCTTGCCTTTACAGAAGAGACGAAAGGTCGATAAGAGACTCCTGTTTTGATCTAAAAGAAGAGAAAGGAGAAGAAAAAGAAGAAGGAGAACAAGATGGAGGGAGACTTTCCAGATATGTCTCTTGTTGAAGAGACAGTCGACGGCTTCAAGCACACTTTCTCCTCTCTTCTCCCTCAATTCCTCTCCGTCGCACCTGGAAGGTACACTCTCTCTTCTTTCTCTCTTCTCTCTCTTTCTTTAACTTTCTTTCTTCCTCTTTCTCTGTCCTGTATCTTTTTCTTCTTCCCCACGAGATAGTTCTGCTGTCATACAAGCTCCCTCCCTGACTGGACGGAGAAGAGAGAGAGAGAGAGATAGGTAGATAGTTTCATATCTTTATCTCTCAGTTGTCTCAAATACGTGCATGGGAAAAAAGTTACAGTGACGGTGGCAAGTCTACATGCATGGATATCCATAGCTATACCCATCCCTCTCTCTATCTCTCTTTCATTCCTCCCGCGTCATCTCTTTTCTTTCGCTCATCTTCCCCATTCTCCTTTCTCTCCTTCTTTGTGTGTTTTGCTTTCTGCAGGATAAATATAATAGGAGAGCATCTAGATTACGAGGACTACGCCGTTCTACCCATGGCGATCAATCGATACACGACCTGCGCTATTCGACGAATTTCTATCGATTCTGAAACGCATGAAGACAGCCATCAGAATCGAGAGAAGAAGGAGAAGAACGGGTTAGGGTGTTGTTCTTCTTGCTATCTTTCTTCTTCTTCTTTTCTTTCTCGTCCTCGATCTCCTGCGTATGAGCAAGCGGGAGAGCTGTCTTCTTCTGTAGAAGAAAAGAAAGATGAAGATGAGGAGAAATCCAAGTTAGAGAAAGAAGGAGAAGAAGAGGAAGAGAAAGCATTCTCTTCTTCGACTCTTCCTTTCCTTCAGATCGCTCATACCCACCCGGAGACCTTTCCAGGTTGCAGTGTACGTACACTCGAAGATCTGCCTATGTATCTTCTTCGTCTGCGCGAAGGAGCTTCGGAGGACAGGAAAAGAGAGGAAGAAGAAGAAGAGGAGAAGGATGAGAAAACGAAGAAGAAGAAGAGCTTAGAGAGAAGCAGCAAGGAAGAAGAAGGAAAAGAAGAAGAAGAAAATGAGAAGTTAAGAAAGAAGAATACCTGGCTGAAGTATGTTTTAGCCGGTGTCGCAGGATTGCTAGAATACATGATAGGAGATAGAAAGCTCGATCTCATAGGAAAAGTCTTCACCCCTGATCATCTTAAATCGATTCTCCAGGAAAGCAGGAGCAGCAGTAGTCACGTAGGAGGACGACATAAGAGCCAAGCGAGGGGGATGGAGTCTTCTTTCTTCTCCTCTCTTTCTTCTTCTTCTTCTTCTTCCTTTTCTCTTCCCTCATGGGTTCGAAGAGGTCTTGAGAAGAAGCTTGTGAAAGAGGGACGTGAGAGACAGGCCTGCCTCGGACACTATCAAATTCTTATAGGCGGGAACCTACCCACGGTATGTACATACACTTCACATCTCTCACTACTACTTCTCTCTTTCTATCATGATAAGAGCGAGAAAGAGAAAGAAAGAATGAGAGAAAAAGAAAAGAAGAGGAAGAAGATAGTGTATGTGCTTCCTCTCTCTCTCACTCTCTCTGTAGACACTACATGCTCTCTGGTCTATGAGAATACACGTCAAGAGAGAGAAAGAAGAAGAAGTTGAACCTCCATTCGTCAAGAGGAAGGTTTGTTTCTCTCTCTCTTTCTTATCTTTCTCTTTCTTGTCTCTTTCTTACTTCTTATCTCTTTCTTTCTTTCTTTGTTTCTTCTCGACTTAACCTTCTTCCTCTCTCATTCTCTCTTTGCTCGCTTTCTTCTTTCTTTTCTATTTGCCATGATCTTGTTCTTCTCTTTTTCTTTCTCTTGGGGTGTATTCTCACTTTTCTTTCTTCTTCTTTTCTTCTTCTTTTTCTTCTTCTTGTTTTGATAAGGCGTCAGGTTTATCTTCTTCATCTTCTTTAGTCGTGGCTTTGGTCTCGAGCTTTTCTGCCTGTATGGACTTTCCCCTCACACGCCAAGAAATCGCCGAAATCTCCACACGAGCTGAAAGACATGCAGGCACCGCAGGTAAGAACGCAACCTCTTCTCTTCACCCTCTTCCTCTCTCTTCTCTCTTCTTTCTTCTTCTTTAGCGAGAGTCACGTGTGCGTCTGAGAGAGAGAGGGCAGAAGAAGAAGAGGAAGAAGAAGGCGGGAGGCGTGTGTGGGTGTGTGGAAGTGGCGCTATCGTCACAGGAGAAGGCATCATCATATTGAGACAGAGAGAGAATGATAAAGACGATCGCGATAAGGATGCTTGATCCACCACGACTCCTCATTGAGTGTACATACACTGGAGAGTAGCTGCTGGGGTCGTTTTCGTGGAAAGAAGTGAGAGAGAACAGAAAGAAAAGAAAAGAAAAGAAAGGACAGGTTTCTTGAAGGTTGTCTCTTGTTACGCATACATCGCTTCACCCCGTCATTATACAGCACACCTCTCTATATAGATCTACATAATAGTGAGAGAGAGAGAGAGACTTTCTGTCTGCCTGTCTGCTAGAAAGGCCATTCACACACACTCTCATCTTGTTCTTCTTCATCTTCGTTCTTTCCCCTCCCCCCTCTTTTCTCTCTTTCAATCATTCTTTCGTTCTTTTCTCTTTCTTTCTCTGTCTTTCTCTCTTTTTAGGTGGGGGTATGGATCAGGCAGCAATTTCTTTATCCGAATCGAATTCAGCGACCTTGGTCACTTGCTACCCTAAAATCGAAGCACAGTCGATACCTCTACCATCGACGTCTGTTCTCTTTGGAGTTGCGCATACACTTGTCGAAAGCCCTAAGGCCTCGCATGCATCGACGCACTTCAACAAGCGCGTCCTCGAGTGTCTCTTTGCCTCTCTCATTCTTCTCAAGTGTGTCACCCTCTAAGAAAACGGAAAAGAAAAGCGACGGCCTCCACCTTTTTGGAAAGAAGATTCAGCATTTCTCTCTCATGTTTATGTCCATCTAGCTCTGTATAGAGGGGAGGATGTGTATGGATACACAATTAAAAGTCGGGGAGATGAATCAAAATGACGGGACTAAAGGTGTTTCAATGCATCTATACATATCTTCCAATAGTGGGCCACCATCTCTATACAAAGACTGCTATCGAGCGTATACATATACATATGTATGTATCATTATCTATACGTGTGTATATATGTATGTGTATGTATGTGGTCGGGTATAGTAAGTAGTGTTTCTCTCTGTAGTCTTGTGTGGCCTCTTTGAAAAAGGGGATTTGTGGTGCTTCTGCTCCTGCTGCATGCCCTTGGATAGGAGAGGAAAGATTTGGACCGGCAACAATAGTAGTAGTAGTAGTACTATCTCGAGTCTCTCTCTATCAGGAAGAGAGAAGGAGAGAAAGAGTTCGGTCTTTTCTTTATTTGTCTTTACTTCTTCTATTAGCAGGAGGATCATGCTTGTTTCTTGTGTGAGAGAGAGAGATCTATATATATCTATATATCTAAGAATTCACAGCAGTCTGGATGCGCATGTCTCTATAGACGTGTCTCTCCATACATACATAGATATCTCTAACGTGTCTATCTCTCTATATCTATCTGCTATATCACGTGGCGCTACCAAGTATGATACTAAGCCGATCAAGCTTCATTACCAGCATTAGGAAGCCTATCTATCTACTTCCTCTATGCATCTAGAGGCTATACATATCTATACATGCGTAGATATATATATCTATATATTTATATGTCGATATGTGTGTGAATGGATAAGATCGACTGTCTCTCGAAGGCGGCCCGATGTGGCAGTCGTGATACTCTCAGATAGGCTAAAGAGAACAACAATACATAATAGCCACATAGGCACACATACCACCCATATCTATCTATCTATATATCTATCTTTAATCTATCTATCTAGCTATTTATCTTTAGTCTATCTCTATATCTATCTATCTATCCATCAATCTATTTATCTTTAGTCTATCTCTCTATCTATCTATCCATCTACCTATCTATCCATCTATCTATCTATCTATCTATCCATCTATCTATCTATCTTTAGTCTATCTCTCTATCTATCTATCTATCTATCCATCTATCTATCTATCTATGGAGCTGTACATGTCTGTATACATCTGTACAGTGAACTGAGAAAGGCCTTTTGCGTTGTTTGGTCATACGTTCTTAGGAAAATTAAGGAAGAAGATCCCAAGAAGATGGAGAAGGAGAATAGCTCTTCTTCTTTATCTTCCCCTCTAGCGTCTGTATCTTTTTCATCTCTTCATGGAGATTTGCTAAAGACATGGACGCTTCGGAAAACACAAGAAGCCTGCGCTCTTCAGTCATTCCAAGTAACACTACTATCTGTCAATCTTTAATCTATCTATCTATCTATCTCCAATCTATCTATCTTTAATCTATCTATCTATCCATCTATCTATCCATCTATCTATCTATCTATCTATCTATCTCAGATCCATCTATCTATCATTAATCTATCTATCTATCTATCGTTAATCTATTTATCTATCTATCGTTAATCTATCCATCTATCTTCAATCCATCTATCTATCTATCTTTAATCTATCTATCTTTAATCTATCTATCTATCTATCTTTAATCTATCTATCTTTAATCTATCTATCTATCTTTAATCTATCTATCTATCTTCAATCTATCTATCTATCTTTAATCTATCTATCTATCTTTAATCTATCTATCTATCTTCAATCTATCTATCTATCTTCAATCTAT
>NW_027153438.1:5985-6176 GCF_002600585.1 Cystoisospora suis
CTCTCTCTCTTCTTTCTTTCTCCTCCTCCTCTCTTCACGAGATACACCGGATCTCATCCGCATGCATCTAAGAAGTCTCTCCTGCGCACGTCAGAGTACTTTTCAGAGACTTCTTTCTTATTCTTTCTATCGGATACTTTCCTTAGGAAAGTAGCGAATAGAAACAGCAGAAGAAAGAGAGAAAGAGAAAG
>NW_027153439.1:0-183 GCF_002600585.1 Cystoisospora suis
TGTCTCTGTGTGTTTTGTCTTTTGACAGGTGGGGTCAGGTGTTTATCCTCGATGCTCTAGCGAAGGTCGAACCTGATACACCACGGCTAGCTGAATCGATTGTTGATCGAGTCACAGCCAGACTGTCGCATGCAAACTCCGCAGGTAAAAAACCACTGCCACCCACAACAGATAGAAATGTGT
>NW_027153439.1:452-3702 GCF_002600585.1 Cystoisospora suis
TCTTTAATCTATCTTTAATCTATCTATCTATCTATCTTTAATCTATCTATCTATCTTTAATCTATCTATCTTTAATCTATCTATCTAACACATCATGTATATAGATGTATTTGTATGTACTCATAGGTGGCTGTGGATTTATTTAGGTGGTATGAAGGACATGCCAAACCCACTACATCTCTCTCTTTGTATATACTAGCTGTTTAAGTGTACATACACTGCATATACACGTGGTCGTATACGTATGTCATTTGTATGGTATGTAGGCACCTCTCGTGTGCCAGAAAGAATGATCGCGTTCCTGTGATCTCTATACCGATCCTTTCCTGAATTCAATCTCTCTTTTTCTCTTCTCTCTACGGGGAAGGAAGAAGATAGAGAGGATTCTCATTTTTCTCTCTTCTCTTCGGACCGGGTTATTCATGGAGTGTACATACACTCTCTCTCTGTCTTTGGGGTTTTTCCAGTTGTCCTTTCAGCTATCAAAGTCGTCATGAGGCTTCTGGATAAGTAAGTCGCATGCAAACAATCTTCTTCAGGAGAGGCTTTTTTACCCAAGCTTTAATCCCTCTATCTCATAAATCTCCACATATGTCCGACATCTCTATTATTCTCTTCCATCTTCTTCCTTTTACGACCTCTTAATATTTCGGTCTCTGCTTTTCAAGTCTCTCTCTCTCTCTCTCGATCGCACTTCATTCTTTCTTTCTCGCTGAGGGCTTCTCCTCTCTTCATGAGTTGCCCCTTCATCTATCTATCTATCTCTCTTTAGTCTATCTCTCTTTTGTCTTTATCTTTAATTTATCTCTTGATTTATTTTTTCTTCTCTTTTTTGTTTTTCCTTGGTGGATGAGGTTGGGCTTAAATTTTATATTTCTATTTATTTTGCATGCACTACCACTCATGCCTATAGTCCCCTCATTCCCACCTTCTCCTCCCACGTGAAGTGAGAGAGATCGAGAGAAAGAGATAGATAGATAGATCACATCTAGATAGATAGATAGATTAAAGATAGAAGTGTGTGAATAGGTGTCGGTGTACGTTTGTGTATGGAGAGTCTGCAGTGAGGTATGCGTGTATTTCTATAGAGTAGAGTGGACTGTAGGTGTGAACGAATGATACTCTAAATTCATAGACATGTACGGATAGCTAGTAATATAGGTATATATACATACGATGCAAGCGCGCAGTTCATATAGATAGGTTTGAGGTCTATATGTATCTATACATGCCTATCACTATCTATCTGTAGAGATATACATATATATACATATACTAGGGCATCCCTTCTCTCCAGGAAACACCAGAAGAGCCACGCAGGGTATCTTTTTCTTCTTCTTTTTCTCTCATTCTTTCTTTCTTTCTTTCTTTTTCTTCTTGGTCTTTCGTTTTCTCCGCTTAGAATTACGAATCCAGATACAGTGAAGGTCATCCAGCGAAAGCTTTGTGCTCCTTTGGTGACTCTCCTATCAGCCGAGCCAGAGATTCAATACGTCGCCCTACGTAATATGGACCTTATAGTCCAGAAACGCCCCAGTATTCTCGCTAGCGAAGTCAAGGTAAGTCTGTAGTCTCCATTCATTCCCTCGGGCTTTCATTCCTTCTCTTCTCTCTTCGTTCTTTCTCTTCTCTCATCCTCTCTTTCTCTCTCTCTGTCGTAAACATACATAGAGATGCATGGGTAAGACGAGTTAGGAAAGGCACTTTGCGAGAAGGAGATAGGGCTGAACCTGGACGAAGAGGGGATTGGAGTGAATACAGAAAGATATCTATCTATCCTTTTTCAATCTATATCTTCGCATGTATCTATGTACGTACACCCGATGTATGTGTGCGTCTCTGTGGTAATTGTGCAAGGGTTATGACGTATGAGTCTTCTTCTACGTATAAATATCTACATATGTAGGCATGTATGAATATGCATTTGTATGTATGAATGAATATGTATCTGTACGTATGTATGTGCTGTTTGAAAGAATGAAAGACTTTGAAGCGATGAGAGAAAGAGAAAGAAAGAGAGAGAGAGAGATACGTTTTCTTGGAAGTGATCGATACTCTATCAGTGGAAGCTTTACTATCCATACAGTTAGAGATGAAGATAGAGTAGACCTACATATCCACTTCTTTTCTTTATCCAGGAAGGAAGGCTCTTCCTACAGTCTTCACATATGTACATAAAGGTAGATCCAAAAAGATGCATGCTGGATAGATAGACTAGAGAAAGATCAGATATCGATAGGTTGTAAATGAGAAAATAACTGTATAGCCCCAAGATAAGACCGATACAAGATAGGTCGATCGCTTCAAGATACACACATTCAAAAAGATCCATAGATCCTTATAGAGATAGGTATGGATATATATCTGTGCTCCTACACAGTCATCGTGAACTGCAGGTAGCTAGATATATGTATACATATGTATATGTATATATATACATATGTATAGACATATGCATTGATGATCGTCATAGTGGCCGTATACAAGTACACAGATGTATATATGTGCATGGCGAGGGGTATGTAAGTGCAGAAGTGAGAAAGTACCTTACGGACTCAAAGAGACGGAGAGGCCGGGAGAGAAGGAGTTGCTGCAGGGGTGTTTGCCCTGCTTGCCATGTATGAAGCTATCAAAGAAGAAGCTTCTCTCTCTACTTCTTCTTCTTTTCTTTCGTCCCTAGAACGAACTCTGAGGTATGTTTCACACACACACAGTTTGACATATCTTCCCTATACATATCGATGTGCATTTACCTAGATGCAGGTGCCTATACACCCGAAGTGGCTATACACATGCGCATGCATGTAAGTGTCTATGTGTGCCAATAGAGAGAGGGATAGAAGTAGAGAGACACTGTCCTTTTCATCGAATTTCTTTCTCTTTTCTTGTAGATGTTCTTCTGTAAGTACAACGACCCGGTGTATGTAAAGATCGAGAAACTCGAGATTCTTGTTCGCTTAGCCTCGGAGCGCAACATCGACCAAGTAAGCTTCTTCCTCTTTCTCTGTATTATCTACGCTGAAGAAGGTGCCCTGAAAGAGAGAAAGAAGAAAAAGAATAAGTCTCTCTTTCTTTCTTCACGAGACACTTTTTCTCACTCGCACATGCTTCACTGTGATCTTCAGAGATATGTATGTATACATGGTCTACCTGTATATCTTTGGGTAGATCTCTATATATAGGGGGAGGGACAGATATATGTGTCTATACGAGGAGGTGTTGCAAGTAGGCCTTTCTATGTGTAGGATGG
>NW_027153439.1:4074-4206 GCF_002600585.1 Cystoisospora suis
TCTTTCTTTCCTTCCTATCTCTTCTTTCCTTCTTTGTTCTCTGTTTCACTCCTTCATATCTCTTTCTCGTTTTAGTTGTGTACCTCGGTCTTTCTTTCCTCTTTCTCTCTAGGTCTTGAATGAGCTAAAGGA
>NW_027153440.1:0-9119 GCF_002600585.1 Cystoisospora suis
TGTCCCCGCCATCCCCCCCCTCTCCCTCCTCTTCTCCCCCCGACCTCTCTTCCACTTGTAGTAGCATTACTACTACCAGTCGCACTCGGGTTCGATTCCCACCACGGAGTCTGATGTTGACTATGCACTCTACTACGATGATGATTGCTATCGAATGCGCCTGTTGAGGAAGGAGCGGAATGGTGGTACGAATAGGAATTTGCATTTGCTTCTCGTCTATTGTAATCTCCCCCTCCGACTCCACCTATATGCTGGTATTGCTGTACTCCTGAGAGGTCTCTTCCTCCTGGCTGACACTGCTGCTGCTGTTGCAGCAGCAGCCCTGCCCCCCCTTCTTGGAAAGACGTCCGATCTTTCTCCACGCCTCCCCTTCCTAGTGTTCCGCCACATCTCGACATATAATGACTGCTACTACTATTATTGATATTATTATACGACCGTTCACTTCCACCCCCTCTCCTATGAGGACTACTACGAGGGGGTACATGATACATGCCTCTCTGTGACGGAGGAGACAGATGATTATGATGAGAATTCGTCGAGCGATGAGTTAAGCCACTACTAAAACCATCTCCTTCTTCATATCCTGCCCCTCCTCCAGTCCCTTTCCCTTCTCCCCCGAAGGGCTTGCCACTCCGTCGGTGGCAGTTCGACATCGTCTGAGCGGCATAACCGCCTGTACTACTACTACTACCAGGATTACCGAAAGACGCCCCCATATCGACTTGTCCACCTAAGCTCCTTAGCTCTCTTATTACAGCTTGAACGACCTCTCGAGCTTGGTCAGGTCTATTGAGACATCGCGATGTAAGATGACGTAGGACCGGAATCTTAGATACTAATCCATCACCTTCAGGCTTATCAGGATGCAGCAGATGCTGATAAATTCCTAACGTTAACTCTCTCTCTGCAAAGTCTCGGTTCGCCTGCAGATGATTAGCTAGTCGTGAAAAGAGAGGAGGCGGGAGTTCCTGTTGTTCTATGGATGCTCGGAGCGCTAGAATGCCTGCGAGAATAGGAGCCCCGTTGTGTGTACATGCAGCTATCAAAGCTGTATATACATAACTATCCATGGAGAAACGATATCGCTTTGGGAGCTCAAGAGCCAGTTCAAGAGCGCGAGTTAAATTGCCGCAGCGTCCTGCACCAAGGTGAAAGAAGAACACCGAGACAAAAGGACAAGGTAAACATATAGGTAAGAAACGACAGAAGGAGAAAAGATGGGGAGCTGACATAGATAGAACACATATAATATATCTGTAGCGGTCTACAAGAAGGCTTGCTTGAGTATGAACACACAGATACATCCCTCCATGAATTGTGAAGAATCCCAGTTGTAGTGCTGCGAGGGCGAATGAACTCAGGGGTGAAAAGCTAGCAGCTAGGAATGCCTAGAAGAGAAACGACTAAATACACCCTCCTCAGCGGCAGATAAGAATACAAACATCTGACAACCACTCTATAAAAAAGAAACTTCACTTTCTTTCATACACGTCCTTGTCTATATACTCATCATTATCCTCCGTATCCGTATTCGTCCAGAACCTCTTCGGCAGTTCATTCTTTTCATCAAAACGAGAGAAGCTCTCTCGCCATTTTAAACTAAAGGCTTCTCGCAGCTTCCCTCCGTCAAGCTTGCGCCAGACATCATCTCTACTAGCTCAACGCATTCCCTGTACATACATATCTATCTCTACACGTGCGACGTCGTCCGTAGCTTCCCATACAAAGATATCTGCATCACCGCCTCTCTACAACACCGTAGCAGTCCTCCCTATATTTTCCATCGAAAACACATTAAGCGTGAACATAGTTAGTTAGTACCTGTCTACCTGTACCTATCTGTTTACCTGTATGTATTATACACACACATGACGACGACCTCTGTCAAACGACCCTTCCACGTCTACCATGTATCTATCTCTCTATCTATCTCTCTGTGTAGCTGTATCTGTGTAAGTATATAGATCTTTACACATACATATGGAGAGTTCCAAAGCTCTGACTTACCATAAAGTTTGACGCACTGACAGAGGGTGTAACTGCTAGGCCGGACATTATTCTCGAACATATGGACCAGAAGAAGTTCAGCTAGCGGGACATTCCGCCGTGTCGCGGCCCCTTGAATGAGGGTATTATAGACAATAGCATCAGGGACGATCCCCGCGTCTCCATGCATTTGCTGGAATAAACAAAGGGCTGCTTCTAAGGCATTCTCCTCTGTGCTGCAACAGAGACCCTTGATGATCGTGCTGTAAGTTATCTGAGAGACATGATTGAAGAAGAAACATACGAAGAGATACAACATCGTCTTCATACCATCCACCTTCAAGCCGGGGCTCTGAAACCTCATCGCCCTGTCTCGTGTATTGCTTTCACTATCCTTCAAGCGGAATTGCCTCACCGCACTTACCTATCGTTAAACTGGGTATGATGCTATCTCTCAACAACCATAGGAATGCATGCAGCCCGTCCTGTCAATAGGGGAGAATATCACTCTGTCTGTTTTCTTCTCACTACACATCTCTCTCTTCACTTCCAAAAGAGATACGGAGGCCTTCTTCAATAGATCATACACACGACGGACATAGCCAACTAGCCGTCAAACCCTCATGGGCCATGCTGTACCTACACCAGATACGCCCGTTTGCATGCATGCGTAAAGTACGTGCATGTACACGCACGTACATGTGCCACCTTCGGCGCACCTCTACCTCACTCAGACGAATCAATACTTACGACGTACATGTACGCATACGCATATACATACATAATTCTAAACGTAGGATGCAAGGACCGTCCGAGACATCTCTCAGAAAGTTCGAGAATATCCTCCGCTCGACACATAGACACCCCAAAAGACGAGACTAAACTATACAAAGTACACAACTCACACCCTTCAGACAGTTAGTCTCGTCTTCCTCCTCGTCATACAACCCGTGCGTATGGATACACAGAGAACACGAAGAGATACTTACTAGATCAGGTTTGGCTCGTGGATGCTTTTGCATATCTTTGAAGAGTTCGACGGCATCTTCAAGGTTGCCATTTGAGACGCACAGATGAAGGAGTGAATTGAAGCAAATCGTATTGAGAGCTTGTACGTAACAAGAGTTAACATCTAAGACTTCTCTCTCTTCCTTTTGGTTTTCTTCGTTTGTACCCCCGGTCCTCTGGTGAGGATTTTCTCCTTGGAGGCCTTTGAAACCTTTGTTGAGAGATGTGAAAGAAGACGAAAAAGAGCGCAGAAAATCGCTTTTTCGGTCCCCTTCGGAGACTGCCGTTCTACCAGGGAAGTCTGATAAAGAACCTGCTGCTGTCTCTTCTATCCTCTCGTCTCTTCGATTCTCATGAGGAACCTTGCTGGTTTGATAAGACTGACCACCTTCCTTGTCGTCTGTTTCTCGTGTTAAGAAGTCCCGAGTTGGCAGAACAAGACCATCGCTATCTTCAACATCGGTGTCACCGCCGTCTCTTCTCTTAGTATTCTTCATACTCCTCTCGGTGTCGTTCCAGTCAAAGCCAGACGCCCTTGTCTTTTCTATAGATGCCTTTTCTTTTAGCCATCGGTATGCCCTCATAGCTATCTTCGCGCCACTGTCTTTATGTCGAGATAGACCTTTCACGAGAATAGAGAAAAGAACAGCATCTGCCGTACCTGATTCGACAAGTCTCTTGAACAGCTGAAGAGCTTCGGCTATTAGGCCGTTGGTCTGAGAAGAAACAAAACAGGACGGTATGATGATGAGGGTGATGGAAAGAAAGTAACGAGGGGGAAAGACGAGACATCCATAGAATAAGAGCACACCCTATACATAGTAACGATAGCATACACCCCCACTCCGTATATCTCGTCTACGTGATATACGCATAAATACGTATCATATCTAATCATATATATGTATACAAGAGATAGAGAAAGGATGGGTAGGCAAAACCACGTGGGCAGAAGACGATCATCTCTACATACATACATGTACATACTCATGTCTATAGAAACACACACGTCAGTAGCGTGGGAAAGCAGCACCCTCTAAGACCACCCTCGGTCCTTCTCTTCTGCTCCCCACACGTAGAAGCCGTCCTCTCTAAATGCAAGAGAAAGAGACGGAAGACCTCCAATCCGTTCATGTCGCGGCATCTTCCCGACGAGACAAACAGACAGATATCCACATAGATAGACAGGCACAAAGAATCGAGGGCCAACTGCAAACCAGAATGTCTTGACCTCCGTTCACTGAATACGGTGAGATACACTTCACAGATGTCGAGAGACAGAGGGATCAATACAAGCAACAATCAGGTGTATATACACCCCACAGCTCACCACCTTGTTGTGCGTCTCTCACGACGGCTACAGTCAACAGGTGGATACCATCCACCCCCCTACTCCTTCACGTGACACGTATGATGAGAACAAGAGAAGATACACTGATGTGGAAAGAGAGAGAGATACATGATACGGTTCGAAGGCGCTGACAGACAGGAGACTTCCACAGACCCATAGATATATATATATATAGATAAGCAGGGGGCGTAGATAGGAAAAATTAAGTCTTTAACTTTAGACCTCTGACTAGTTTGTAGTATCAGAGAGAGACGGCTTACCGCAAGGCAATCGATCATACAGCCAAGGGTGTAGTTCGTAGGCTCGACGCCCTCTTGTTGCTGTTGGACCCACAGCGACCAAACCTAAAAGAAGTGCATAGAAACGCATGCATACTTAGCTGTCGAAAGTATGCATATATCCATGTGCATGTATAACTTCCTTGTGTACGTACACCACCACCCCCTCACCACTAGTCCTCTTCTAGATTTTCCATGATGTCTCCTTCTTTTTAACTTGGTTTACAGATATCTGCCCAAGTCTTCTGTCGAGTGAATACGCACGATGACACGGGGCCCTAGGTGCATCCCTCCTGGCCCCGAGGAGATCAACAACCCAAGAGAGAGAGAGAGGGAGAAGAAACGCAACATCACCCCGAGTTTGAGAACGGAGACAATATATACGTATCTATAGGCCATCATACAAAAGCTTGAACGTATACAGATATCACTGGGTATATCTACACGCCTACCCCTGAGACCGTCTCGACGCTGACTGACCTTTCGTATATTTCCTAGCCTTCCGTAAGCTTTGATGAGAGTCCCGTAGGCATGTGCATTGGGCTTAAGATTCGACGCGTCAAACTTTGCAAGAAGCTCTCGAAGTCTCCGTAAATCTCCAAGACGTGTGCATGCATCTATACACGTACTGAGGAGGACTAAATCCTCACATACATCAATCTGAAAAGACGCAGGAGGAATTAGAAAAAAGAATGAAGAAAACTGCATGTCTCGCTCCAGGATGGTCGTACAGAGAGGGGGATAATACGATCCAAGCAGGAAATCTAACACGAGTGAAGAACTTAGTCCTTTTCCATCGGTCACTAGCATATTAGGATAGAAAGGCACTTTAAGCGGAGTATCAACACACATGAAGGAGAAACAGACAAGCGAGATAGTAACGCAGAAGACGACGGACATACAATGCAAGGCGAGAGTGCATCCATCATACACCCCCAACTCTTAAGGAATGCCATAGATACCAGGGAAACACAAAGGTATCGACACGGCCTTGCAGCAAATCAGATCGATCGTTTTTCTTCATGAACAGCCTGTACACGACGTGATACCCCTCGGCCGACTCGTATATCTATCTATATCCATACACCTGTGAAACGGCATGAGGGGCCCCTACACCGTGTTCATGAGAGTAGAGGCTTTCTTTCACTGCATGAGAACTCCAGTGTCTTCATGCATAGCTTCTGAAGTGTGTGTCTGTACACCGCACGAAGCAAAGGTAAGCTTGTCATCGATCTAGTCTTGGCTGAACATCTGAGCGTGCAGCTTCAGAATAGAAACAGCCGGATGCTATGCATGTTTCTTGCTGCTTCATATCCCATCATCTTTGTCGTCGATTCAAAGGCTTTTCAAGAAGACAGTCCGAAAGTCCCCCATACAAACGAACAGTGTACGAGAATGTCTCCACGCATGTATGATGTACCGACCGATGGCTACCCACTCCGAGAGACACACGCCTCTCACATCGACATTTGCTCCATTGCCGGCCCTAGCCGTAGTAACGTGATCCGTATGAATCTCCTGTGGACCACCGGAAGGTGGGGGGCTAGTTCGGCATCTAATAGACACTGCCCTTTCTGAGTTTGAACAGGCAAGCGCGTGCGCATGGTCTAGCCTTAGAATAACCACGGTTGTCTGCCTAGGGACCTACCTATCTATGTCTCTCAGCTAACCCTCACACGCATTCTAGCAGTCTACCTCGCTCTCCACATGCAGCTCCATGCGACCGCATATATATATATAGATACACATATGAACTCCCAGAGTACCGGGTACGTCTCCAACACATCGAAGAGAGATGCCGTCTTCCTCTATACAGTATGACACCTTTATATATAAATCAGCACATATAGACGGCGTTTCATGGGAATAGACAGAGACCACCGCGCGGTGTATGCACGCATGCCCTTTTATAGATGGGCGGTGTTTCCTTGTCCTTCCTCCTCGGGCTTACATGATCCATCAACTCGAGAGCTCGCTTCGTATGGTTTCGATTCTGGCCAGGCTGAAGAGACTTGATCACTGAGCTTATAGTGAACTTATCAGGCTGTTTACACACATAAGAGAAAAAGAATGAAAAAGTTGAAAGAAACACCCTGTGTAAATCAGGAGAATAGACAAGAAGATTACACATCCATACAGACAGAAGAAACGGGGGGGTCGATACGATGGCAGGTGACCTGCTAGCCACAGACAAGACGGGCAGCTAGATGCTCGTATCCGACTGAAGCGTCATACATAGATGAGAACTGACGATACGAACAACTCCTTCAAAACTGATCTACTACCTAACCACAGGCAGCTCCTCTCCCTCTCTCTCTCTCTCGACAACAGATGGAAAGGGGAGTTTGGACTTGATCACCCTCTGTCTATGCGGTCACCGTTTATTTTGATAGAGCCATGCATGCGTCGATCGACTGTATGTACATGCAGACCAACAGGGAAGATTTCTTCAGAATCGCCTTTTCTTTGATCGCAGCAGCATCTATCTACTTGAGTTTGTCAGAGGTTCCTTTCATGGCAACGCCCCTTCTCTCTTCCTATTGAAACTTTCAAGCACATACAACAGCCAACCGGCCTACGAGAATATACACCACATACACCTATATATATACACACATCCTATATGTCTCCCTCTCTCTACATATGTATGTATCTCTCTATGAAACAATGACTGCAACTACGGCACATAAAAGAGAACTGATAACCCTCGATATAAGACAAATGTTGCTTCATTGAAGAGAGAGCATGAATTTCCTTCGATTAAAACTTACAGCTAGATTAGCTTTCTTCAATCGATCAATATACCCCCATGCTTGATCAAGCTGTCCAGCACTAACAGCTGCGTTGACGAGAAGGTTAAAAGTCACTGCGTCAGGAGCGATTTTTCTTCTTCCTTTTCTCTTTCCTTTCATCGTTCCCTCGCTTATCATTTGTCCCCCTTTCTCATCTTTCACACCTCCATTATCCCCACAAGAACTTCCATACAAACCACGAGTCGCTCTCTGTCCTTGTCCCTGCTTTTCATCGTCATCTTCTTCACCTTCGCCGTCTTCCCCGTCGCCGTCCATCATAGCAAACACACGCTCCGCTTCTGCTAGCTGTCCTGTCGCAGTGAAGCTCTTCAATAAGGTATTGTACGTCACAAGATCAGCACGCCCCGTCGCATCCATGAAAGCGAAGAGACGATCTGAAGTCAAAACACACGACCAAAAGAAAAGCAACGATAGAATTACCGATTTAAAAGAAAGAAAAAAAGAAACGAAAAGGACAGGGAATAAAGTAATCAACAAAGAACGAAAGGACTCCATGGAATGTATATGTATGAAGATATATACCGATACACGTATGACACTTGCACAACTCTAGGGAGGTATGTATCGGTAGATATCAATACGTATACATATGCAGATATCGATCTAGATGTCACAGTGGTACATACACATACAGTCGTCATGTGGGGGCCGTAGGCAACTCCTGAGATCCCTCTGCGTAGGTGTATATACACACGAATACGTCTATTCAGATTTTGTTGCTCGAATGTCCCAACTGAGAACTCTTGAAGAAAGAGCAGTTCAATGAAACTAGCGATGACGACTACTCCTTCCCCTACTACAGATAAGCAAGAAGGGGCGGGGGAGTGGCTTTTTCTCTTAGCTTTGCTTCTGCCACGGGTCTTTTGAGCCTTCTCCACGTCTTGGTCATCCTCGTCTTCTTCTCCTCTTCCTCATCCCAAATTCATCGTTTTGAACTTGCGAGACGTCTCTCTTTTTCTTCCCTACTGCCCTCTTCTCTGGTCCCTATCTCCTCCATCCTGCCACTGCTACTACTAATATAACACGATGGTCACTGTGTGTGACGAAGATATATTACGTACTATCTATCTAGCATATCCCGCCTTTCTTTTCTTCAAGGGTCCCTCCCTGTTGCTACGACTTTATCTCCTCCATCTACCCAACGCGTGTCTCTTTGATACCCTCGTTCATCCCCCCCTCGAGACGCACCTGTCATGACGCGATCTCCAGCAGACGCACAGACTAAGAGGACGTAGTTGAGAAGTTGAGTATCCGGAGACACACGTCCTTCTGCATGCAGCAATTCGAGAACGCCTACAGCCCCTCGGCTATCTTTGTTACGATGGCATTCCCGTATTAAACTCATGTAGTGCTGTAGGGCAGCTCTCTCTCTTGATCCGGGGCCTTGAAAGGAATGCGAATTTGTATTACTATTCATAACGCTGCTGCTGTTGCTATTTGACTCGTGGACGAGGTATTCTGGCTCCTCTGGTAGTAGGTAGGGAAGTGATCCATCATCATCTTTCTCATCCAGTACAGGGTGGGGGGGGAGAACAAGCCTCGGCTGTGTACGAGGAGAGGAAGAGGAGGGGAGGCCTTGATGTACCTGCTGCGGCTGAAGATGAAGAGAAGGAAGGTAATGACCTTTGGTCTTTTCTAGAGGAGAGAGAGAGAAATTCTGCGTGGGAAGTTGCTGGAGTA
>NW_027153440.1:9140-9331 GCF_002600585.1 Cystoisospora suis
GAAGAGGGGGGGGAGAAGAAGAGAGAGTTGTTGTCGAAGAAGAATCGAGAGAAGATGAAGAGTTTGTGTTCCTTTTCAAAGCCAAAGCATCACGCAAATGTTCTTGTAAAAGATGGAGGAGAGACGACTCATCATCATCTTCTTCGTGTTGCCGTTGGTGTGGGCGAGGGGTGGGGGGGTTATCGAAGTGG
>NW_027153440.1:9366-13461 GCF_002600585.1 Cystoisospora suis
GAAGATGGAAAAGACGAAGAGGATTCAAGAATAGGGGCTAGAAGTGATGTTTCTCCTATCTCTTTCTTCTTCATCTTGATCGCCTTATCATCCTCCTCCTCGTCGTCGTTGTTCTTCTTCTTCGGCTTCTCATCTCCCCCCTGCTTTTCCGAAGCAAGCGGCAGATACGGGGAAGAAGAAGAAAAGGCCCCCTTGTCTATATGGTGTCTCTTCAACTCTTCAAGTAACTTAAGCTTTCCTAACACATCGGCCTTTGATAGCATCGTCACCATCATTACTGCTTCTCTCATTTTCTCATCTTCTACGACGCCACTAGGTCCTACGACTTCTTCTACTCCCTTCTTATGACCCTTGGGATTCTCTTCTCTCTTGAACGAAGCTCGTGAAGACAGGTGAAGAAGACTCTCTTCCACCTTTTCCTCCTCCTTCTCCTCACTTCGTCTCCCCTGCAACTCTTCCTTCCTCCTCATCACGAGCGTCCCCATGAGAAGTTCTTGTTCCTGTCGTTCTTTCTCCTCTTCTCTTTCTCTTCTTTCTTTTTCCCGTGCCAGTTCATGGGGCCTGTCTTCTTCCATAGTCGCCTTATCTACACCTTCAATCGCCCGGGACACCTGTGCTGAGAAAGGAAGAGAAAAGAAATCTGCGTCACATGGTGACGGTGATGATCCACACGGCGACGACGTGCAGCTGGTTCCCGATCTTCCTCTTTCTCCCCCACTCCCCCACTCTTCATCTGCGACACGAGGAGACGAGACAGGAAGGTTTAGAGTAGTCTCTTCAAGAGAAGACGGACTGTTGCCTGCGCCCAAAAAGAGTGAACAGGCAAGGCGACTCATCTCCTCGGATCTATTTTCTTCTTCTGCTGCTTCTTCTTCATCTCCTTCATTTGACACCTTCTCAAACATTCTCTCTTCATACTGCCCTCCTCCTGTTGCTCCTGCTGGTGTGTGGGGGACAAGTTCCTTCTCCCCCACACACCCCACCTTGCTGCTATCATCGATCTTCTTGTTCTTCTCCTCCTTTTCTCCTTCCTCTTTAGTTTCCTCACAGGAGAAGACAGGAAAAGAGGTCGACGGCAAGGGAAGAGACAGAGAAGGGGAAACCTCCTGAGGAAGAGGCGAATGGACCGCTTGCATGCGAGAGGGAGAGGTGGATAGGAGACTAAGAAGACTCTCCTTCTCGATCATCGTCATCATAGCATTGTCATCCTCGCTCGAACCTGGGCTAGATGATGGAGAAAGAACGTGGAATGAAGATGAAAGAACGTCCTCTCCTCCACCTGGAAACTCTTCTTCTCTTTCTTTTTCTTCTTTCATCACTTTCTCATTGTCACTCCTTTCTGTCTCTTCATGCCGTTGTTCTTCTTGGTCTCTCTTCTCAAGCTCTCTTCTTACTTCAGCCACACCATCGCCTTCTTCATGAGGTCTCTCCCTTTCCTTTTCTTCATCTCTTAACTCTGGTAATAATCCAAGACTTCCCTGAGGAGCAAGCACCGCCTCCTCCTCCTGTTCTTTCTTCTCCTTCACTTCTGTTTCAACAGCTAAGACTTCTGCCTGTACTACTTCTTTCTCCTCTTCTAACTTCTCTTGCAAACGAATCTTCTTCTCTTCTGCCTCTGTCGAAAGCAGAGTACTAGGAGAGAGAAAAGGGAGAGAAGAAAGAAGAGACGCCGGATGAGCTCTCGTCGTGGTTGACAACGCGGCGCTTTCTTCTAAGAGGCCCGGAGACGCACCCCTCGTTGCAGCATTCTCATATGAACGAAGAAGATGATCGTGCTGAAGAAGAGATTCTAAAGGAGAAAGCGACGGAGGTGGAAGAGTAAAAGGAAGAGACGGCGAAGATATAGAACAATACAAAGACGAGGATGGTGATACTGAAGACAACGAGGAAGCAACGATCACACGATGCCCTCCTTCTCGTGTCTCCTCCTCTTCTTTCATTTGATCCCCCCTTCCATCCAAATGGAGCTGCTGCTCCTCCTCTTCTGAAGAACCGCGAGAGCTTTCTTCTTCTTCTATTTTCATTATCTCGCATGCTCCTCCTGGCTTTTCACTACTACTACTACCATCTGTCCTTCCCGTAAGAAGAAGGACCTTCTCTGTCTTGTCTTCTAGTGCTGCCCCTGCCCTCTCTTCTTTCTCTTTCTCACTTAAGCTCCCTTTCTCATGACGAGCATCCTGATCTTCTCTCAATTCTCTACCATCTCCGGGCATCATCTTCTTGCTCCTCTCTAGATCTTTCTCCACAGTGTTGTTCCTCATCTTCACCGTCTCTCTGTCTTCGTGATCGTCATCTTCTTCTTTCCCAGGCACCTTCAACGCCCTTGGTTCCGTCTCCTCCCCCGTACCTCCCACCTTCCCGCAGTAGGAGGGGGGTCTCGAGACACTTTCACGAGGAAAGAGAAGATGACTGCTTGGCAAAAGACACGAAGAAGATGACGAGGATGATGTGCTTCTAGCGAAAGGAGAAGAGGGGAGAAGCAGAGACGAGGAAGCAGGAAATACACTGTCAGAGAAAACGAGAGAACATGCATCATTACGATCACGATCGTTAGAGTCGCTCTTCTTCCTCCTCCTCCTGCTACTACTACTGCTATGTGTTGTCTCTGCTAGCATGGTTGACTCGCTTGCTTTGTACTCCTTCTTCTCTAAACTCTTTTTGCTTCTTCTCCTCCTCCTTTCATTTCCTTCATCGTCTTCGAGACTATCGGACGGCAGGTTGTCTGGCGCAGCAGGAGCATCTTCCCGTCGTCCGCTAGGGAAGGAACTCCTCTTCTCGCCCGCTTCATCTCTGGCAGTTCGATCATCCGAGTCATGCGCCGAGTCTTCAGCTTTATCTTCATCTTGAAGAATGAAAGATGAAGTGCTAGGAGACATGGCAGTCGTCGGAGAGCTCGTAGAGGGGGGTGATGTATTATGAACGGAAGAAGAGAAGAATGAAAGTTTTGCTGCACGTAACCTTTCTTTTAGAATAGAAGCGACTTGAAAAGAAAGATCATGACGATGATCTTCTTCTTCCCTGCCTGCTTGGGAGAACCGACGGAAATTCTCTATCGTCGTATCTTCTTTCTTTTCTTCGACAACTAGGAATGTATCGCCTTTCTTCAGTTCTTCTTCTCGTCCTTCCTCTTCACTGAATGAAGAAGAAGAAAAGAAGAGAGATGAAAATGTATGCGTATTACCTGTAGGCGTAGGCGGCGTAGACCTGCTCTTCTCCTCCTCCTCCTCTTCTCGCACTTGCGTGTCGTTGTGCATCACCTCGTTCTTGATGAAAAGCAAAGACGAGGGAATCTCCGCCTCTTCCTCTTCCTTCGCCCCTTTTCCCGGATGGGAATGACGGAAAAATGACAAAGATACACTACCACTAGTGCCATGACTTCGACTGGAAGAAGAAGAAAAGAAAGACGAAGAAAAGAAAGAAGAAGAGCAACTGTCTTCTTCAAGGGAATGATCTATGGTATTCTTTGACGGTATGCATGATACCTTTATAGTATCACCTTCTTGGAGACATACAAGAGCATCTTCACCTCCCTCACTACTTTTCTTCAAGTGTTCTTCTTTCTCTTCTCTCTTCTGCTCTTGTTCAGCTGTACGTACACTACAGACAGAGGGGCTCGTCTTCTCCAGGAGGTCTGCCGATGCTTCTTCAATAGTGGAGGGTAAGAATCGATCGCTTGACACTGCAGGAGAAGGAATGACTTGTTCGCTTAAACACATGCAGGAACTATCCTCGGTCCTCTGTCCCTCTTCTTCTTCACAATGTTTGGCGTCCCACTTTCTTTCTTCCTCACTGGAGAAAAGCAACGACGGTGAAGACGACGACAGGGATCGACCTCTCATACAAGAAGAGGGGAATACCACATCATGACTACTGTCCTCTCTTCTTTTCTCTTCTTCCTTCACGTCGTCTTTCAGACTATCCTTACGTTCTTCTTCTCTTAACCTCTTTTCCTTCTCACTCTCCACTTCTCCATCTTTCAGCGCTTTCACTTCACTGTCTTTTTGGCGCTCTATTGATGTGTTGACATGTATTGTCACGACGGCTCTATCATCCATATCATTCTCGTGATAACCCCCTCCTTGCTCTTCTTTCTTT
>NW_027153440.1:13624-13831 GCF_002600585.1 Cystoisospora suis
TTCACTCTCACCCTCCGACAGAAGATGATGACCCCCTTCTTTCTTCATCGTCTGCTCCTTCTCTGAGAGAGGATGAAGTGGGCTTCCTTTCTTTTCCCCTCCAGAGGCAGGATTGTATTCTTCTTCGAGCAGAAACCCTTCATCCCCCCCACCTCTTCTTCGGTCGAACAGAGTGAAAGAGAAGCATAGAAGAACAACGAGAAGAAG
>NW_027153440.1:14361-14522 GCF_002600585.1 Cystoisospora suis
AGTCTTCGTATCTTGTTCCTTATCTGCATATACACCTCCCAAGCGAGTTTCGACAAGGCTACTTCCTCTATTCTTTTCTTCAAGGTAGAAAGACGGTATCTTCCCTTTTGAACGCAGTGATACCTGCTGTTGCTGTCCTTCTTCGTGTTGCTCCGTATCAT
>NW_027153441.1:0-6795 GCF_002600585.1 Cystoisospora suis
CTCGGATTCTGACATACACAAGACTAACCCCCCACATATCTCCCGCGGTGCAGTGCAGATTTCCTGTCAAGGCTAGGATAGAGCTCACTTGGGATATGCTCGTCTTCGATTATCTGTGGGCTGAGAAGTTATGGATCCTGCAGCCTCTTCTGTAAGGAGATGAGACGTGCGGCTCCGTTAAGAAGCTGCACTGGAAGTCTACAAGGGATCTGGTCCCCGGAGCAGTAGCCATCGAACCTCTTGAGCACGCGGGACCGAACTGCCTCTTTCCGGAGGAATTTTGCGAGCTGCGGCTGCTGCTCTTATAATGTGGTTCCACTGGCACTTCTTCGTGTCTGCTTGTCGTAGAGCTGTTACTCATGTGCAGAATCTGGTTCTCTCGGAATCTCCCACGTGCACCGGAGCTTCCGCCGTCGCTTGCCCTTCCCTCAAGCCGAGCGCCGTCTGACATGAGAAAAGCTTTTCTGTGAGTCTTGCAAGCGCATGGCTCTTTGTGGCGACGGCCGGACACAACTACAGCAAAGTGGAGCACACCCGCGATTTCTGATTGCACTTTCACGTCCCTCGACACGCCCCCATGGATACAACGAGAAGTACGGATGCACTCTGTCAAACATGTCGTACGTAGAATGCAGCTCAGAATGAGACTGATCAACGTCTTCGGCCGGCCTGAGTACACTGAGCAGCAGTGTGCGGTAACCCGTGCTACTCGGGCTGGAGTCTGGGCCCGGAAGGATGCACCGAGTCACATCGCCAAAGCGGTACTTTGGAGATTGGTTTTCGGAGAAGCTGCTGACCGCTCTGCGCAGCGCCCTCAGATGCCGCACCTGCTTCGCCAGCAACGCGACTTCGCAATCTCCTTACATTTATGTGTCAGTCCAGAGAAGATAATCTGTCTGCATCACGGACTACAAAAGTCTAAACTTCACAGTGCGCGAGTAAACACCCTCTCGGTTCCGTACTACGACTTGAGGAGATCTTAATTTCCGGTTTGCAGCACTGTTCCGCTGTTTTCACTTTCGAGTTACGAAAGTGCACACTTATCTGTCTGGCCCAAGAATCAACGCAGGGTCGCTTTCCCAAAGAAACCCGTCACGGATCGATGCCTCACGAGGCCAAAGAACTGACGTCTCCTCTCATGCATTCAGACACAGATCGACAACTTCAACATTGATCTTTTGCTTGACCCTTTCTTTTTCTTCGACGCAATGGAGTACTTATTGCAGTTCACTCTTCCTCATCGTCGTCGACAGGAGACTCGACTTCATATATCCAGTACCACTGCCGTCCGATAACCTTAACTGTCATAGCGCTGTAGACCGCCTCATCGTACATGTACAACATCGTGAACATCGGCACTGCAAGCGCAAAGAAACAAATCCTGGGAACGCTGTGCCTACTTTCAAGTTCTGTGATAGACGACACGGGGAAACGCGCTGACGAAACTCAGCTAACACAAGGCGTCAGATCTCGGCTGTGGGCACAGTCCATCATACAGTAAGAGCGCGGCACGGCTGTCCCTTTGTGTGCTCGGAAGTGTGCCGCCGACACTGCCTACAATACGGCTACGGACAACTATATGAGGTGAGTCACTTGGAAAGTTGTGCGCCATCAACGTTGCTCACTCAGTATAAGACTGCCGGGGTTTGGGTAAATGCAAGCGCTCTCTGAGTACGCAAGAAAGGCAAACACCGCGTAGATCACTCTGCTTTAGACTGTGTCCAGCCCTACCTGCCAGCGACCAGATGATAAAGGTCGGAATCCAAAAGAAAAGAAACTCCGCCTTCATGAGCAAGTCGTAGTTGCCCCACACGTTCAGTCGCGTCCTCGGCCAAAATGGCATATTTTTCTGGAGATGCCACCCACCACGCAGACAAACAGGACCCCAGAACCGTGTCCGACCTCTTTTCGCCCTTGCTAGATTCCGTTAGGGCGATAGATCGTCTTCTTTTGGGTCTGTCCTCACTTCTGCCGTTCGGCGCCCCTTGAGCTACTACGATCTATGCCAGGACAGACATGCGAACAGTACTAGAAGACCACCAAAATATTGAGTCCGGCAAACACCACTCGAAAGGTCAAACACGGATCTCAGCCTTTCTGCCCAGGCTGCGAGAGCGCGAAGGCGCCGAAGTGCCCTACTCCAACGATCCAGGCAGTTGAAGTGCCAAATTTCTCCAGGGCCCAACGGTAGCACTCAGTAACAGCGCGCAACACCCCACGCGAAATCAGACGACCTCTCCAATAGAACGGCTTCCCTGGGTGTGTCAGGTAGACGGGACACAACTGTCAGCCGCCGGCATCAGCACGTGAGGCTACACCGCACTTCGCACCTCCCTTACAAAAGAAAATGACCGCTCGACCAATCACAAGGACGTCCCACCAGCCAAACGGGCACAAGAGCGAAAGCGCATCTCGTGGTCTCGACACACATTGCTTCTTGCACACTTGTATACAACCAGCCAATAGAACTGAGCTCTCCCGGCAAGCATAACGGCTACCGTATGGGGCATCCATCTACATTCATATCAAGTGAGAAGCCCCCATGAGCGGCTGAGAGCTGTCCTCAGCGAAAACCTGACGTCTGTTTAGTGAGTCTCAGAATTGAGAACTGTGGGATGCCTCAGAGGGGACAGAGCTGTCTTCCGAAGCAGACCGTCCTCTCAAACTGCAGCCGACGCCTCATTTACGAGGCCGTGAAACCTTCGCTTCCCGCAACAAAAAAGCATACTTGGTTGGCGGTGAGACACTAAGTCACCCACTGTCACTCCCGAGTGACAGTGGGTGAGCCCTTCAATCCTACCACAAGAGCATTTACCTGGTGGATCTGAAAAAGCTCCACGAAATCCCTCGTTTCAATTCCCTTGACCATCTTCCTGCCGTCGATGGACACAATCTGCTGGGGGGGGGTGTCTCCTGCTTCATTCTCCCAATGAAATGTCTCTGCAGTCGTCATTGGGCGCATGGTCCCGTCCGGGTCGAGGTGATGCCTAGGATCTCCATGATGATGCACAGGCATGTGATAGAAGTTTGGGCGGTGATCGTCATGGTGATCAGAGGGAGGATGACTTCCTGGCTTCGCAAGGGACGGCGGGGGAGTTGAGGAAAAGTGACGCAATGAGAGGGCGTTTACAGGGCCCATGGACGGGGAGAGCCGACGCCCAAGAAGCTGGTGTAGTGCGGGCCGTAGAGGCCGAGCAAAATAACTCGCCACTAACATTGTGAACCTGGCACTAGAAGCCACACAGAATCCTCAGTTTGTGAGCCAGGCCGTAGATCTGAAGCCGACGACAGAACAAAGCTGAAAGGTGGATCCCGGACTGTGTCACCGGGAGCGGGCGAGAGCGCCGGTTGCCTAGGGCCAGCTAAAGGCTACAGGGCGATTGAAGGAAGCGAAGGACTCTCATGCCGCTTTCGATACGCTTACAAAAATTGTAGCACAAGCCGGGTCGAGTAAGGAAGCTTTATCTCGCCCAGGGTGCCGGCTTTCGTACATCATGTCGCTTGAATTCGCGTAAACGCATGCCTATAGGCTTCCGGCCGCATCTGGATCTCTCCGGCTTATCGAAAAAACGTCCTTGCTGAATCCCGGGCATCCGCCAAGGTCACGTCCGCAGCAGCGGGCAGACGATATCTGTCGCGCTCGGTGTTATTCTTTACACTGAAAGCTAAGGATCCCTGGGTGAGTGTTCCTCAGTCGATTGGTTTGTGCTTTTATGAAGCTACAGGAGAAAAGAGCGGGGCATACCGAGGTAGGCATTGTCTTTTTAAGGCTTCGCAGACAAGCCACTGCACGTCGCTTTAGCGCATTCACACTTGCCCGATGCCTGAAGTTTTACTGGTCCCGTACTCTACGCAGGCAGGCAGCACCTGTGCGCCGCTAACGCAACACTACTACGCAAACGGACACAGGCCACCAGGAACCTAGGGGCGCGGAACCCCCCCGGTAGCTGGCGACCACGTGTCTTCACGGGAGCCACGAAACCACAAGATTCCTCGCTCGCCAAGAATAATGCCGACGCGAAGCCAGCGAACCTTGCGTGTGGAGTCGCATCAGCCTGCTGATGTGCTGCCAGGCAACCGCTGTCTGCGCGGCTCGTTCGACTCCCGAAACGTCGGCTGCCTCTGACCAATCGACTTCCCGAGCGCGTGTTCCGCATCTAAATCCGCGAGTCCTGAGTCTCTTCAAGCCGTCTTTTTTGAGATGTGCGCTGCGGATTACGTAGTTCACCACCAAGAGGATTCAGGAGCCAGTCACACTTCCGGGATGCTTCACTACACACGAACCAGCCAGTCATTTGCGGGCCCGATTTGACCCGGCGAACCTCGACGGCTGCCCATTGTCACCCGCTGTCGCCAGCCCCTAACGACAGACACGCGGTACAGTGGCCCCTTTCGGACGCCTTGCAATACATAAACCTACGTCCTCTTTGTAACTCACTTCGGGAAGAAAAAAAAACTGCAATCCGGCGACCGTGCCAACTACCGGGCGGTATGCTTGAGGCGTACTCACTACCTCGCCCCAGTCATCCCGACAGACCTACTGCCAGCGGGCTGCGCCGAGGGAGCAAGGCAAGCCATTTTATAACAGACAGGCGTGCCCTGTGTCTGACGAAAGCAGTGAACGTTGTACGCCACGTCTGATGAAAGGCTACGAGAGACAGCCATGTTCCAGTACGCGCATCCTTCTGTGGCTCCTGTCGCGGCGGGTCGGGATCTACTGCGAGAGGGTTGTTGGACTACAGTCGAAATCCCCACAAGAAAAAGCTTGATGAGCAGCGCGACGAAAGAGGCGTACCCGCGTCGCAAACTGAACTAGGACGCAATAAATGGTAATGAGAATTGCATTTCGGAAAGAAAGATAGTCCAACAGCGGCACCAAGCAACGGCAGCACAGATCTTAGTTGTCGTACGACAAACTATCCACGCGACAGTCCCAAACAACGAGCAGAAGTCGGGGAGCCTATGGGAGACTATGAGAGGTTCGAACCACGCTAGTGCGGAGTGAGCACAGTCGGCAGACGGTGCCGCCCCTCAGCTCAAAAAGAAGACGAAGAAAATGATAAACGCGAAGAGAATCGCGAAGACCTAACAAAATCATAAACGGCACCAAAGGACACACCACGCCGACTTGGAAAGTTGCGGGATAGGCTCTTGAGATCAGTTGCATATCACCAACATCATCGCCTCCCCCCCTCCGAGAAACGAGCTTGCGATCTCTGCGAAAGCAGCGGGAGTACTCAAATCACAGTGCCCCCTGTTGCATAGTCCGGTTACAGAGAAGGTGCGTACGGCCGGCTATCGCCACGGTATTGATTGTATCACGTATTATGTCCGGGCTGAGCTGGCTGTCCACGGCGTTACTGGGACTCCCTACAATATCACAGACGACGAGGAATCCTTCGGCTCGAACACACGAACCAACAACTAAATGACACGTTGGGCTGCTGCTGCGTGAGGAGACTGGAGCAGACTTACTTTGAGAATGAGTGACCTGTTGGAAGAAATCCGGTGGAAATAATTCAGGAGCTCTGTCTGACCTGGAGATGCATGAACACACGAACAGCACGAAAAATTACGCGGGGACACAAGAACGTGTGAGCCCTGATCAAATGATCTGTCCTGGCATCGGACAAGGGACAAAGAACGCGTCAACGCAGTCTCGTCTCCTACCCCAACACTGGGAGGAGCGGGGGGGAGAGAGAGAAGAATATGGTGAGCAATCGCTTTTCAAAGCCAACAGCGGACGAATGACACAGAAGAAAAGAGAATCTACACAATACTACAACTGGGCAAACCGCTTAATGACTTCCAGGCATAGCCTAGACCACAAAGGCGCACTGCGTGCAAAGGTAACAACTGAACGCGACAGCCAGTCTGTCCCATGTGAGGGGCACTCTTCTGCGCTAACCGCGTCCCACAAGGCGCACACGATCCAGCCGTCAGCGCGAATCCAGGGCCGCATACCGCTCAGAGAAGAAAGAGAACGTGTCCCCTTTCCCTAAGATTTTGCTTCGTATGGAGACATATTGAATGAGCCGAAAACATCTCATCTCAATGTTCGCACGTGATCCTAGTTTCTTCATCTACCTTCACGAATATTGTGCATTGAGGTGTCAATATCATGGTCAATTCTCTGGATCATCTCGTCTTGATGCGAGATCATAGTCGCGACGCGCTGAAAGATCGTTGCGAGCTCCCCAATGACTCGCTGCACATTTTCCACGGCCTGAAGCGCTCCGCCACACACATGCACACAGAGAAACACCTTGGCAACATCGCACTGCGACGTCCTCTTCACAACATAGGGGCGAACTGGAAGAATCGTATCACACGTACGCATTACTGTATGCCGTACCTACGCCATTCAAACCGCAACCCGAAGCCACGGTACCTCCTCTTCACTTGGCCCACTCGTCACGAGGGAACTAAAGAATTCGTCCGCAGTCAGCCTTCACACGTTGACCTTCAGAATCCAGACTACCGAGCTATGGAACGGAATAAGGGCTCTTCTCTCGAAAACTCTAGACGGAAGAGTGCCTGGCCTCTCTCGCAGAACCGAGAAGAACAAGCGTCTTCCCACAGGCTGTGAACGGGCGCGTCAGCGGTGAGCCCACCCACCTCGGCGCGCGACTGAGCGTAAGAGCTTGCTCCACCCTTCTGAGCGGTCAGCTGGGCCTGCTCGCCTCTGCACGTTGAAGAAAAGAAGACGAAACAGGAGGTGGAACTGTGACGAAAAGCAACTACTCGAAATGTCCCCCGAAACAGAAAGGTATACTACGGAAAATGCCGAGACCT
>NW_027153442.1:0-4904 GCF_002600585.1 Cystoisospora suis
TACTACGGAAAATGCCGAGACCTGGAGTTCAAACACACACGAAATGGCACCACCTCCTAAACAGCAAGGCCAAGAGCCTTGGAAAAGACAAAATTCCTCGAGTAGAGCAAGTTACAAAGGAACACGACGCGGTGTGGAGCAGCACTGGATGAAACGAACCGAAGGATATGCCTGTTCGAGCCTGGGAGAAGCCACGCATGAAGTATCGACACGTCGCGGCAGAGAATTGAGGATGAACGCACAAATGGTTAACTTCTTGGAACAGACAAGAAAAGCACAGCACAAGCCTATCAACTCCCACAGGTGAGGTCTCACCGGCCAGCATGCAGGAAGACTAATAGAGGAGAAGGTAATCTGTACACGGCGGAGCGACGCTGTGTATACGTACAGGCAACCTAACTCCGCAGCTTACCCTTCAAGATCGAAGTCCATGCTGGACTTTCTTCCATAAGCTGACGAAGAAGAATCAAGTGCCCCCGTGAAAGAGTATTTACTTCTCCGTTCATCTTGTCTCTTCATGTTCTGTGGTCAAAGAAAGACAGCCAGCATCACAGACTAAGGATGGCTGGAAGTTTGAGTTTCACACACTCACTGGACTGTATGTACGTGAATCCTCACCTTTCTCCGGTTCATCAACGTATCGTAGTGCACGAAGCCTCAAAACGCTCGCTCACAAATCACTGAAGCTAGGCACGCGGATACCCTGCTGATTCTGAAACCCGTTCCTAGTCCCCTCATTGGCTCGACTACGAGAATATAATACCGCGAGAAAGGACGCAAGCACCTCGGCTACGCGAAAGGAATGGAAGACAACGTGAACTGAGTTCACAGTGCCGTCCATACGACGACTGCTCTGAGGGGCGTTCATTCAAACCCCTATTGGTCGCACACGGACAAAGACTGCAGTTTCCTGTGAGTTACATCTACGGAAAGACTAAGTCCCATTGCGCCTTCAGTTGTATACTGAGACTGAGCGCCAAATCAAACTCTCCAAGATTCCATGAAGACTGGCAGCTGAGCAACTGCAGCAAAGCGCTTACACCGTTGCTATGCCTACCACCTCGAAATGGGTGACCAAATGAGAGACCCCAGCTTTCTGTATTGGCTTACAAAAATATTCCGGGTGACCTGTCCACGCACATACATGTGACACCGGAGAACCAACTGGCCAAACAGCCAGAACACGGGTCTCCCGAAGATGCGCCTGACCTCAGTGCGAAGAAGAAGAACATCCTTAAATTCCTTTGTGACATCGAGTAGCCTCGCCTTGAGCATGTCCGTCATGGCGGTGTGGTGCTGCAGAGACTGTTTACTGCTTCCTCCACTGCTATCGCTTGCAATACGCTCAAGACTTTCAATTTTGCCGTTGAGCTCTGTAATGGACTGCAACACATCAAAGAACAGAAAACCCGGGAAAACGCATCAGACTTCTTGATCCTTGACACTACCCTACACACACAAGACGCCTCCACCGACCGTGCACGGGCGAAGCAGCCATCCGTGCCGTGAACAGTCATTTCGAGAGGACATTCCCTTACCTTTCCAGATAGTCTTTTCCAATCTAGTTGGGGAGTCTTAGGCAATATGATCACCTACGTGCTTCTTCGAACCAATTTCTCAGTCACCACATACATGCAGTTGGCCCCTAACAGAGGCGAAACCGCTTAAAGCACAAAACGTTCCTCTTTCGAACTTTCCGCCGCCTAGTGGAATTGAGATTCACTGACGAAGTATGTGTCATTTGATAAGAGGGGATCAATGCCCAGATTCTTCTAGCACTATCTAGCATGGGAAGTTTGAAATGCCGACATCAAACCGTGACCGTCCTACTAGAAGGTAGAAACAAACGGCTATCAGCAATGCTTCGCTAACGAACGTATTGACAGATTAGCCATTTTCAAGCATACACCATGCAGTAGCCTGGCGACAAACCCTAGCCCAACATGTCCAGATATCTCTCCTGGGTAGGAGCCATCCTCTAGAGGACCTCTGCATAACAAGCAGCCCCGAAAACACAGCTTACTCGATACGCAAAGTGACGAAAATAATGGGTACTCCCGGTTTTCTGTTGTCATGGGCTACTCCTGTAGACGTGGATGAGAGTTAGCATATGTGACACCCGCCTGACGTGGAGACAAGAAACTAACCTTCTTTATTTCGTTAGTGAGATCCTGCGTCTGCGCAGTCCTGTCATTGTAAATGCTCCTCTGCCGTGCAACTGAGGAGAAAAACGCACAGAGCGGGACACGGCAGTCTACCCGCAGACGCGTGAAGATCAACTGGTCCAGAGAAGCAAACACAAAGTAAACAAGTGAAAACTTCTTCGTCGCAAGCCGAAGCAGCTCGGGCACGAGGAGAGCCATCACTTGTTGAATGTATGCTGATGTGCTTTCGATGCGTCGGAACCGGACCAAAATCGGAGTACCGGTGTTCCAGAATAGCGACTACATACCTTGCGCCTTGAGATGAAGACCGTGAACAGTCGACAAGAAAGCTTACAGAGCTACAAACGTGCTATACATAAAACAGGCCGCACCGCTCCGCGAAAGAAACTGATACCGCAAGCTTGACCGAGTACCAAAAGCGCGACGGTACTGCCCCACAGGACGCAAAAGCCGGGGAGAAGTACAGCCAGGTACTTTCTCTGGACGAAGACAGGAACTATCTCGTGTGCAACACAGTGCCCCCAAGGAGACGCGAGCCGGATCATGGCAACTTCGATCCACTAGTCGGACACACCTCCTCGGCGCCGAGACAGAAAATGCGTCCAGCGCGCTCAAGCCCACCCGACATGACACTCTGACAAACGTACATTTCGCGAGGTCCTGGAGTTTCGCAGACGTGCGACGGAGTTGTGCACCTATATCCGCAGCCGCAGCATTGAAAGAGCTGTCTTGCCGAACGGACCGAATGCGTAACTGCTGCGACTGCGCAAGAGTCCCCGGACTTGTTCTCTCAGCGAAGGCGAAGAAGTCCGCCGTTCTATCGCACGGCATCGTGGCGATTGACGTCGAAAAACGCTACCCATGGAGGAAAACCCACTGGCCGGGTAGGCAATCGCCAAAAGAAGTTGCTTGAAATGCTTGCGCAAAAGAAGCGAACACGGAGGAAGGAGGGACAAGAAGATGTGGGCGCAAACGGGGGAAAACTGACACCTGTGAAGAAAAAAGAGGCGCGAAGGAGGCGAGCTCGCTGCCGAGACCCACCACGAAATCGGCCGCGTACACGTGTGCATACAAGAGGAACCGGAGAGAAGAGAGCCTGTCTTGACCGGGTGAGGACGCACAAGGACAGGCGTACGCGCGTGCATGAAGGGAAGCGAAAGAAAAACCAACTGAAACAATAGTTAGCCTTGACTACATGAGAAAGCACATCGGGGTCGAGAAGGAAAAACGGGTCCTGAACCGTTCATGCACAGTTGGACTACCTAATCGCGTTGACCGGTGGAAAATGGAGGGCGCGACGGGATGCACTAGGAGGCAGCAGAGGGATGGAGCCGTTGGGCAGGCACGAACCAGCCGCCCGCCTGAGATGCAAAAACTCCCAATCTTACGCCGGAGACTGCAGATTTGCTCTTTCGAAAGAACCGCAACACGGCAATGCTGGCAAGCACGTTTCTTTAGCAACAACAGGCATCAACAAGAGAACTAAACCCCCTTTGTTCCTTGTGGGATATGACGAGCGTGAGAGCCGCCAGGTCGAGGACAAGAAAGGAAGAAGCCCAACAGTCGCAGATGAGCTCGAATTTGTTGGTAAACGAAGAGGCGTCGAATAATGCTTGGCTCTTCGAAAAACCAGCTGCGCTAGACTAACTGAATTGCATACTTCCCGTTCCTGAAGCACTACAGGGTTTGCAGAAGGCGATGATCACGAGTAGGCACACAATAGGAGAGTTGGGGACGCAAGAAGGGACAAGGAGAGTTGGAGTGAAGAACGTAGAAGTCCCGGATTGCGACATGGAAGGGAAACCAAACCGTGTCTTGACGCACGAGGCGGACAACTGAAACAGCTAGACAGTCGCGTGTCCCCCGACTACTGGAGGCACGCCTCTGGCAGGCAACTGCTACACAGAGAACGCTGAACTGCGGAGGACAGCGCTATCTTGTAACAAAGCAGCCACGTGGCCGTTGACAGCGGCTGGAATCGAGGAACGTGGCCATGAAGACAGGGCAAACACTCATCGTCCTGCCTTTACCGGAGCAGCCCCGGAAATCCTTGTCGCAGCCTCAACGCCGTCAGCTAACCAAGGGACGTGCCGGGCTCGCTACGGGTACAATCCGTGTACGTAGGAGACCACGCCAAGTATCTCTTGAGAAAGGCTTAGGCGGCCTCAGCAGTTCAAAAAAAAAGCGGCGCATGCACGTGCATGCATAGGGGGAGAGTAAAAGACGAAGTCTTGTTTACTCCGGGACGGGTCGTCTGATCACGGCGAATATGACCAAGTCCCGCGACGACAGGAGCGTGTTGTCACTCGCTCACACTGCGTGAGCAAGGTGAGGGGCCTCCAGCAGCCGTCAATAGTTGTTGAGAAGTCTTCGCGAAGTCCCGTATGACTTCTAGCGAGTGTGACTCGCGCTGTCCTTGCTTCGCAGCTTTCGATTGTAGCACCGTTGCTCACGCTGGTGGCCGGAACGTTGCCTGCTCTGGCCAGCGTAAGGGCTGCCAATCACTGATGCTGGCGCACGGATTAAATTTACTTTCGAGAGGCGCCGTGACTGGTTTACCCGCGCTTCCTCAGCACACGTTGGTCAGGGACAGTCACGGGCCCGCCTGAAGAAACGCTCGAGGGCTTCTTCAGCCACCGGATCCGTCGTTCGACGCTGAGTACCTTGCCGCGTGACTTGCCAGCAGGCAAGAGACGGAAGCCGTGCCAGCGCAAACCTGGCAAGTCACGCGGCAAGGTA
>NW_027153443.1:0-140 GCF_002600585.1 Cystoisospora suis
AGGCTATGAGAGGTAAAGAGAGAGAAAAAGGAGAGACAGACGGATGGACGAATAGAACAGAGAGAGAAAGAGAGATGGACAGGATAAGAGGGAATGAGCGGGGGGGTGTTTGTCGATCATTTCTAAGAGAGGAGATTCAG
>NW_027153443.1:208-2372 GCF_002600585.1 Cystoisospora suis
TCTTTTTTTCTTTCTCTCTCTTTTATGTCTTTCATTCTTTCCCTCTTTCTGAACTGTTTAGAGGGTCTTTCGTGATTCGTGTCAAGTGTTTGATAGGAACGCCCCCCTTGTTGTTCTGAATGAGTGGTTGGGGGTGCATGCAGTTTGGAGCGATCAATTGCGCGCGATTCCGAAATCTCTCAGTATGTGACGAGGCCTCTCACTATCCGACGTTACTTTTCTACCCAACTAAAGACAAGCAGGCAAAACCTCTAGAGTATCGAGGAGAAAGGTAAGAGGGAGTGTAAGCGGAAGGATTTCGAACGAACGATCATGAAGATAATGAAGAAAAGAATGAGAAGAACAGAGATTTACTGCTCTGTCTCTATACAATGATATGTATGTATGTACACTTGAAACAAGAAGAAGAAGGAGAAAGACTGAGATGTTTTCAGTAGAGAAAGATCTCTGTGAAAGAAGAAGGAGGGTGAGTAGAAGAAGAGGGCTTCATTGTTGAGACGGGGATGGATGAAGGAAGATGAGCGTAGAAAAGAAAAAGAAGAGACAGTAGTAGTAGTAATAGGAGTTAGACTAGTGATAGAAGGCGAAGAGTATGTGAAGGAGGTGTATGTACAGATAGACGTGTGGAAGACTAGGACACTTGATGAGGAGGAATCGGCTGTGGTATAGGTGAAGTGACTGTATGCATGCATGCATGTAGGCAGTCGCCGGGCTATCTGTCATTTCTTCTTCCTGTCAAGTATCTCCTGAGAAACATGTTGAGAGAGAGTCGTTGTTTTTTTGAAGAAGATCTAAAGAAAGAAAGACGAGTGAGACCGAGGTGCATGTGTTGGAGTTCCTCTCACTCAGTCACACGACAAAAGATATGGCGGCAGTCATTCATTCTCTTTCGTCTTTACGTCCTTTCTCTCTCATTCTCTTTCATCTTCACATATGTCTATACTGATCTCTCTTCTGTGTATCTGTCTCTTCATAGTCTCTCTATCTTTCATGTACGCCCTTCAATCTTTCGACCTACCTCTCTTCATCTATCTATATATGTAGGATAGTATGAATACCCCTCACTGGTATATCTAGATGCCGAATGTATGTCTTGCTTTCTTCTTACTCTTCTTCTTCTTCACCTTCATCCCTATCTTCTCTTTTTCTCTTCTTCTGTTTTTTCTCCTTTCTCTTTCTCATTTCTTTCTCTTTTTCTTCTCTAGAACTGCAGCGGCTTTAGTTCGTTTTGCCTCTGAGAATGTCCCTTCCACAGCCGTCGTCTTAACAGATGGAAGCTTCGAGGAATGGATAGCTACAGACCCTCTCCTGCCGAAGGTAAGAAAGAGATGGAAAGGACCAAAGGAAGGAAAGAAAGAAAGGAGAAGTTCAGAGAGGCTAAGGAGGAGCGATGATGATGAGAGGAGATCGAATAGGAGTGGCCGGAAGAAGAAGAATAGCTTTCTTCTCTTTTCTTTGTACATGTGGTACATCACAATGCTTTTTGTCTAAACCCTCATGTCTTTCTTCTTGTTTTCTCAAGACTGTATCTCATTTTCTCTCTCTCTTTCCTCTCTCAGTCTCTTTCCCTTTCTCGTCTTTCTCTAATTCTGTGTCTCTCTGTCTATCTGGGTGAGTGTCTGTTGGCATCTCCTTTCTTCATCTCTTTCTTTTTCTCTCTTTCTTTCTGTTCTCTATTTCCTTTCCATCCTTATACACCTCGAACTCATTGTTTCTTCCTCCCTCTCTTTCTTTCGTTCTTTCTTTCTCCTTCTTTTCCTTTCCTCTCCAGGTGGTTCTCTTTACAGATAAGAAGGGGATTCCTCCTCTGTTCAAGTTTCTCTCTTATCAGATGAAGACGCGGATCTCCTTCGGTGTGATCTTCAAGAATCAACTGAAGCTTCTCCAAGCCTTCCGCCACGGGCTAGTTCTTCAGCAGAAAGAAGAAGAAGAGAAGAAGAAGAGAGGGGGAGGAGGAGGAGGGGGGAAGCAGAAGAATGAATTCCTACCTAAAGATATTGTCTTTCCTTCTTTATTAGCCATAGATGATATCGACCGACTAACAGGTGAATGGATAGACGTACAACATCATGTTAACCAAGATCTTCTTTCTCTCTCTCTCTCAAGGCTAGCTGCCCAGGTAGGTCGCCTTCCCAGTAGCCACATTCAATCTCCCTTCCTTTCC
>NW_027153443.1:2683-3179 GCF_002600585.1 Cystoisospora suis
TTTGGAGTGAATGAGTTGATATGCCTTTCTCAGTAGAGACACACAAGTTCTGAAAGAGAAGAAGAAGGCTGAATCTCTGTTTCTCCATTCATCTATCTATTCCTAATCTACTGTGGCTGAGTGGAGAGAAGGAGAGGGTGGAGGGGAAGGGGGGAGAAGAGGAAGAGGATGAACGACAGGTAAAAGGGACGAAGAGAGAGAGATATGGCATGAGGGACCTTGAGCATCTAGGATATATATAGATAAGTAGAAAGAGTAAAGATAGATCTATAGAGTTNNTGTTGAGGGGGGGGGGTAGCTGTCAATATGCCGCTCGGGGGGAAGTGTCTCCAGGACATGTATCAGGAGCAAAAGAGTGTAAAGAGAACATAAGAGAAAGAAGTCAAAGCGTCTTCTCTGGTCGCCTCTTCGTGGCGCTGCGATGTGCTCTGTGTGAGGGGGTGGGGTCGGGTTGGATCGAGATCTGTCGAGCTTCTCTTCGAAGGCTGGATCATGA
>NW_027153443.1:3626-31107 GCF_002600585.1 Cystoisospora suis
TTGCATGCGGCGTTCTTTTTCATGTGTGTATGGACATGTATGTTGTGTATTTTGATGTGTGAATTCTGTTAGGCAAGAGCGAAGACAGGCGTTTCTTTCCGAGAGTTAACAGCGAGGAGAATGGCAAGAGGAGAATGCGATAAAAATGACTCTCAGGTTAGCAGGGGAGACACCCAAATCTTCTCTCTTCCAATTCTCTTCTTCTTCCTCCTCCTCCGCCTCTCCTATAGCATGCGATGTTCTATCCACTTCATGTTTACTTTAGATCGAATGTGAACCGCCACGTCTGTCGAGTCTTTCTATCACGAAAAAGAATGCAGGAGTATCCCCCCCCTTGTCTCTCTCATCAGTCCAGGTGGAAATCTTCTTCTTTTTCTTTCTCTCATTCTCTTGTCCTTTTTCTTTCTTCTCTTTCAGCCGTAGAGAAGTTGAATGAGCTTCAGTCATATCTAGCCATCTCAATCTTCATAATCTAGCGAGTTGTTTTTCTTTTCTTCTTCCTGTTCATCGTCTCTCTCATTTATTCTTCTCCCTCTCCATCCACCCCCGTAGTCACCTCTCTTTATTCTATCTATCTTTCTACTGGATCATCTTTTCTTTCGTTTTTCTTTCTCTTTCTGTCTCTCTCTGTGTGTGGGTAGTTCTGTTTTCTTCTTTTGCTGACGGAGAGTCAAAGAAGAGAGGCGGAGGCGCAGCTTTTGAAGGGGGGGGGGATCTTTCAGATCTTTAGAGACCTGTCTGAAAAGTTCAAGAGAGATCCAGTGAAGCTCTGCTGGATCAATAAAGATCAACAGGTACACGAAGAAGAAAGGCGGGGACAGATACGAGAAAGGCAGATGACGGTCGATGTTCTACTCCTCTCTCTCTTCCTCATTGTCTCTCTCTTTATCTCTTTCTTTCTGTCCGTCTCTATCTGTGCCCGTGTCTTTCCCTCTACCTCTCTCCTTTATTTTTCTCTTTGTCTCGTTCTCGCTCTTTTACTTGGAGAGTGTGTGGCTTTTCTTGATTGAGAGATAGGTGAGATCTAGATCTTATCTCACTTTGTTTCGTTCTTGAAGGATCAGACGAATGAAAAAGTCACTCCGTCAAGTTGCCCCCAGCAGTCGGAGTGCGGCAGAAGTAGGAGTAGTACTAGTACTAGTAGTGATGGTGCAGGTACACACATTCTCTATACATACATAGACATAGATACATATATATATATATATATATATATATTCTCACATACATAGGCACGCGCATACATACATGCATACATACATACATGTTCATACATACATACATCCATAGACATACATACATACATTGTAGGTGAGCATAGATATATATATATATGTATCGGTTGTTTGCTTGATTCTTTCTCTCTCTATGAGATGGAGTAGTAGTGACTCTGTGTCTTTTATTTTTCTGTCTTTCATAAGTTTCTTACACCTTTTTGCAATTGCATCTTCTTCTTTTCGCAGAGACAGTTCGTACAGGCTTTCCAGGCTTTACCTTCCAGCCATCAAGAGATGAATCTAGTCGCTTATCGACCGAAGCGAAAGAAGTATGAGGTAAGAGAGAGAAGAGATACATCTTTTCTTTCTTCTCTATCAAAAGAATGAGGTGGATGAAGTGGAATACAGAGGTGATACAATCATTCCTGTGGCTCCCGCTTCCTTCAACTAGGCGGAGATCATATATGCAACGATCTCTCTTCGGCGATAGATTGAAGAACTAGATAGAAAGACCAAAGATCAACAAATACATTAAAGATATGTAGATAGATAGATGGATAAGTCGTTTCGCTCTCTTTGTTTACATCTGTAGTCCGTCGGTCTATAGGTTTGTATCATGGAACTCTGTCGTGTGTTTGCGTAGTGAGTCATTTACACGTGTGTCTTCAGTTCTTGTGTTGATATATATATATACTGGAAATCTCAGTAGACAAAATGTATAGAGATATAGATATGTGGATGTAGGTACACATTGATATAGATATATTTATATGTACGTAGGCTTGAAGAGAATCGATCACGTCGTCACTTATTGGTAGTACAGAGATGTCTACGTAGTTCATATCATAGAGAGACGCCCGTCACATATGTATTTATATTCATGTTACACTTTCGCGCTTTGGTGAGTGCGCAGTTGTTGTTGTATGGAGTAGCAGGAGAGGGAGAGGGAGAGTGATGATGTTTTGTGGTGTATATACAGCGGACAGAGTACGGGGAGGATGAGAAGGAAAACAGATGTAACATGGTGTCTTTTTGCTCCTCTTCATACGATGTGTAACGCTCTTACTTGCAGTCTCTATCTACCCTTACACGAACACATGTATATATGTATCCATTGTCTGGATAAGAAGCCTACACATGTATTCGGTTCCAGGAGAATCAAGAAGTGAGTAAGAAAGTAATCAAGGAGGGGGTGGTATCTGTGTTTCTGAATGTCTTCCGCATGTCCTATATATATATATATATGTATACCTTCTTTCTGTGTATACGCCTCTCAGGTTATGACGGCGTCTCTTACAGCGAGTTCCATCGAGAGCTTCATTAATGACGTTGTCTCAGGAGGCAAGCAGCTAACGAAGAAGATTGGGACTGTCCCGCATCTCAATCGCATTCAGCAGGTTCCTTCAACTCCCAGTAGAAGCGGAGGAACTCGAGACGAACTGTAAAGAAGACACACTTTCTCCTATTCCTCTTTCCCCTCTTCTTCTGCCGACTATGGGAACGCATAAATCTAAAGATGTGCGTGTGAAAGAGACAATCGTTTTATCGCAGCTTTGACTTCATGGTGGAGTGTGGTTGAGAAAGGTAAATTCGTGAGGACTTGACTCTCTTCTGTCGGATAGATGTACGAGTACAATACAAGTAGAGGGATAGAGGTGAATACTTCATCTCTCCATTTTGATCTGTCTATCCGTCCATCTATCTAACCGTTTATCTGTATGTCTATTTATCTCTCTGATTGTCTAGTTATCTATCTTTCTACTGTTTCATCTTCAGTCTTCTTTTTCTCTTTCTTCTGATTTGAGGTGTCCGTGCGCGGAAGTTTGACTCGTTTGCTTTTCTCGCTCGTTTCAAGCGAGAGAAGAAGTTGTTTGTCCTTCTCATGGAGAAGTAGGAAGAAGGCACGCTGTTTGTGTCGATACAACAGACAGAAAGATGTGTGGACGAAGATGGATGGTGTTCTTTCTCTCTCTCTCGATATGTTCACTTTCTCTGTACATCCATCATTGATGATATCTCTGTCTTCCTTGTACACTTTCTTTTTGCTCCTTCATCTTTTCTTTCGTTTGCCTTCTCTCCATCTTTTCTTCTGCTAAAGGAAAAATAAAGAAACCATCCATTTCTGTCTCTGGGGCCCCCCTCAGCACGGGGAGGTATTTTCAAAGACATTGTAGAGAACATGGTATTCGCTTTTTCTGAGACTAGTTGAAGAGGTTCTCCGGCAAGAGAAGAGGAAGGGAAGAAGTCAGATCTTTTTCTCAGACATCAGAAACAACTTCTCAGCCGAGAAATAGTTCTTCTCTTTGAATAGCAGGGATCGAGGCAGGGAATGAGGAAAAAACACGAGGTACTGAACCATCTGCACTGAATGAGATGAGCTAGCTGTCTATCGACATCATCAGAGGGGCAGTTTTGTATGATCACGACACTCAGCCTCCCACGTGGTTGGTGACTACGATGAAGAAAAGGCAAACTAGTTGTATGGATGAAAGGGTGAGAATAGTTGCCCTTGAGAAGATAAGACACGACCTGCGCCTCCCCTGTGGCTGCAAGAAGGAAAATGATGGCACCAAGATGTATTAAGAGATTTAGATGTTTTCATGAGAAAAATAATGAAACGTATCGGAAAAGAAAGCGAGGTACGGAAACAAATTCACTTGCCCGCGAACCCTGCAGCCGGGAAGATCGGCGGGAGAAGAAATACCCCAGCGTAAAACAGGATGGGTCGCTTTCCGCATTTGTCAGTGTCAGCATTCTCTTTTTGTAGCCGGGAAAAGAGAGGGGAACATATGTTTTTCCTCAGGAGCTCGGACAGGGGTGATGGAGGGAAGCGGAGAGTGACCGTTTCTTGGACACGCGCACAAACAGGCGCGTGTCAGTGGGCTGACTAAGATTACGGAGTTCTACGACTGAGAAAGTCAGCAGCAAGCACATGTACTATAGATCTCTTCGAGGATACTGCTGAATGCTGTTCCTGCTGCAGGAGGTAGACACTGTAGTAGAATATTGGCCATGGTTGACGCTGCTTCGCAGTTTGCTGAGCTACTAGGTCGCAGAATCTGCTGGTGACGTTCTCAAAACGGGGATTTGAACAAGCGCAGAAATCAGTTCAACAGGAATTTTTGATAGGGACGGGGGGGAGAGGCCTGGCGACGGCTATCATTCCTACACAGTCAACGTATGTGGTCTATGGTTTCGTCGTGCTTTGACCTGGACTGAGAGTCGTGTTCCCGTGTCTACTCGCCGCTCCACAGACTACTCAGCCCTTCTCGGAAGACTACCAACAGCGGCGGAGTTCGGCAAGTCGGCAGAACTTAGCACGCAGCTACTACTAATAATTCGGCTGAGTTAAAATGGAAAGTTCGTAAGAATTCCGCAAGGTTGCCCCGGACTGTGTGCGTGAAGAAAACTAGGCGGAGGCGGGGCCACTTGCCAAACTAGGCATCTTGTCCTTCGGAAGAGCGATCGCAGCCGGTACTCCGTTCCGAAGAGATGCTCTCTTGTCGCACACAGGTGTAAGGCGTCGTGAAATCCAGCTTGGCTGGCTTTCGATACAGCAGAAAAACTTGCCCGTGTTCGATACAGGTGTAAGGTGGCAAGGAACTCGACTTAGCTGACTTTCGATAAACAGTACAGCACTCGGTCGCTTCTCAAGTTGTTCACCCTGGCGTTGTCAAACACGCAAGGTTGCTGAGGTGGCGTACTACAAGTGAGGCGGCTATACGATTCCGTAAGCAAGTGGTTTGTTCCCTTTCTGCTGTGGATTCGGTTTTCCATTGGCTCGGCGTCAATCTCTCTGGAGACTCGCCGAGGTTGTCGCAGCCGTGTCCAGCAAGGACGGTACGCTGGGTATGAGAAGCCCGGTATCCTTTTGTGTTCAGCAGAACGTTCAGCTCGCACTTGTTCTGTTGTTTTGTTTAAGTGTCATCTCTGGCCTCCTAGTGCATGCTAGCGACCTTGAACCCACAGTACCGAAGCCCTACCGCGACCGTGGCCCCCCCTCTGCCCCCCCGGTTCCGAACTTGACAGAACACACACACCAGAAAACAACGAATTACACGTTATACCTATGCTGTTGTCGTAGCTAGGTTTCTGTCCGGCTGTCATCTAAGAATGACAACCGTCTTCAACAGGTTCCGTATGGGTGGACTCCCGAGGCAAACTTGGCGCCCTGTCACCGACGCCAAAATGAATGACGATCATGGCAGACGAGGACCCCGTTAAACGTCGCCTGCTACAGCGAGCACTCGACCCCACAATACCTACGTCTCTTGAGTCCATTGCCCCGTCTACTGTCACACTAGAAGCTCGTTTCACTGTCGTGTACGAGACCGATCCGGGGGGGCCTAGTTTCCACGTTGGCTTTTCCGTTCTGGATAAACATTATGACGGAGGTTTTGTATCCGGGTGGGATGTACTAAACAGTACTCCAGTCACGGACCCCCCTCCTTTTCCAAGTTCATCGTCTCCCCGAGCAGAAAATAGTAGCCGACATCGCGTGCAGATATCGAAAACGGTAACAACTTTTGGCGCGCCTGGAAACGCGGTCGAGGAGGCCACTCAGCCCCCATCTGGAGGCGCCAACCCGACTCTTCGAACCACGGGGTCATGCGAGGAAAGTCAAGGTGATCGAGGCCGCCAGATTATCACTGCTTCTACCAGTGTTGCCGTGGAAAATATTACCTTTTCGTGGCCATTCTGTCAGCAGGTGGCAGACGAGGCGCTGCTGGTTACTGTCAGTCGCACCGATGAAGCTCTCCCGCGATCCGCTGAGACTCCCAAGCCGTCGTCGGCAAACCAGCGTGATGGAGCGCTCGCGAAGAAAGGTGCAAAGGGGGATGCAACAAATGCCAGCACCGCAGGGACAAAAGAAAAGCCCAAGCAGAAAAACCCTAAAGAAGTCAAAGCACTTCCAGTCTTCGAAGTGTCTCGCCGGGGCTGTATGCGTATAGGAAGCATCCTTCTCCTATCTGATGCAGGGTGTATCCGGTCTCCCACCACACTCAATGCACACATCGAGACTCTAGAAGGTGGGCCTCGCTTACAAGGGACACACCGCAAAGTTTTGGAGCTGACGGAAGGAAACGGGCCTGAACCAGCTGACGTACGCAGGAGTGGAAGCATGCTTGACACGTCAGCGCTTCTGCATCGGGACACAGGCACGTACGCAGATAGCCAAAGAGCTAGTCACATCTTCCTATGTTAGTTTAAACGGGATCACCGCAGAACATATATCCGCGTCCCACAAGATAGTACAGTACAGGTCCCGCCTTTGCATACACGAAGCGTGACTGACATTTTTGAGCTGCAGGACTCAATGGCATGAGTGAAGTTTCACAGAAAGAATGATGTAGTCAAGAGGACATACACCTGTTAGTGCAATCCCACCTCTGCCCTGGTCTAACAGCTTTCACATTAGCCACATGTGCAAGATCTGCAAGACTTGTGCCAGGTGAGGGGAACAGTCAGCAGTTCACACATGTCCCAGATCCTATTTCTGACATGTGCAGGCCTCAGGAGTTTTGAACTCGAGCTTTTCTGCTCTCAAGCTCCCCTGACACCGACACTCCGGAAACTCGTCAATCCAGTTTGTCTCACGTTTGTGGGAGCGCAGCGGGTTCCGATGGTTGCTGTCCCATCTCGGACAACACCACGGAGACAGGATCTTGCAGCAAGCGAGTCCGCCTCTGTGCACGACAGCAACCACAACGGGGGCCTCAAGAATGAAGCAACTGTTACGGTACCCCCTACGGCATCCCAAAGCAGCAACCGAGGCCACCTGGCAGCTCATGTTGAAGCCAAGTGGTTTCCCGACGTCAAGGTGGCAACTCCGGCACGGGCATTTGTCAATCCCTCCGAAAGCTGCGCGAATGGAGTCAAATGTGGAGACGTGACGTGGAACCACGATATCATTTTGTTTTGGGGACCTGCTGTCGTGAATCAGCTCGTTCTCCGTCAGTTTCTGGAAGAAGTATCTATCCCAGTTGAGCTTCATGACCAAGACAATCTCGCCACCCAAGACGAAAGGCCAGCGTCAGCGCCTCAGCCCCCTAAATCAGCTACCGGATCACCGGTGCAAGGGAGTAGCCAAAGCGGTGGTTCAAAGCAGGCTCGACCCAACTCACCCGGGACTGCAGCGGGGACCTCCGCAGTAGTCACGTCTCCACAGGGGAGGTCTGGTGCCCCTTCGACCACGTCTACAGCAGCTGGGAGCAAGGGAAGTCGCTCTACCAGTAACGTTCCTGCAACCGGTCAACCGTCACCGCGGGTAGGAGGGGAGCAAGCAGGGGTAGCGCAAGGAGGGTCGCATTTGCCAAAGCTGTCCTCGCCAGCGGGGAAGCGCAAACAAGCGACCGGCCGAGAGGATGACTCTGGAGCCAACTCCTCGGCAAAGAACGTCCGACCACATGGGATAGCAACCTTCTGGCTCGACGATTTACTGCGTCACGGACTGAAGTCTCTAGAACTGACCTCCGACGTGTTCCCCGTGCTGGGCACTCCGGCTGGCGGCCCCGCAATCTTCAGAAACGAGTCTGAGGCCAAGCTGTTCGCGGAACCAAACGACAATATGACGCATTTGTTGCCAGGAAAAACTAGACGTGTTTCAACGAGATACCTCGACTACGGCACCCAAATTACCCTCCGAGTGCGGCTCAGCGAAACCATTCCTACGCTGTCCGAGATATATCAACTCGACAGCAAATGCGCAGATGTAAGCCTCCATTCAGGTGCAAGCATGCATGATGTTATGAATGAGCGTGTGGGCTTTCTCTCTCAACACGACAGGCGCCGGCAGGTATCCTGTGTTGCGCCAGGGTGTAGGGTCCCGTCTCCGGTCATCTCGGGACGCTCTTTTCGGCCACGAGTGCGCAGGACGAGCAAACAAAGGTCGCGGAGGCCGAGGGCAAAGAAGCGACATCGAAGAGGGAAGATCTAACAGTCGTAACGACAGAGAAGGTCGATCTTTCTTCAGTCTACGAACCGTTCAGCTGTCTCGTTCTCTTTGCGGACCCTAGCCGAAAAGCGACGATCCAGAAAATTACCTGGGAGATTGATAGGCGAAACATAATTGCTATGAAAGTTGAAACAAGCGACGCGCTTGCTTTAGAGGTGCTTCCGCCGAACGATGCTGCGAACACAACCCACGACGTCCTTACGGGATTCGTTCTTTGCGACGAAAAGTAAGGACTCCGTACTGTGAAAGGCATTGAGTTCGCCACACTGGGTCGCTTCTAGCCATGGCCGATTCGGAACTGAGCGTGATGTTCCAATGTGACGCTTCTGAAAACGCAACCAGCAGTGGCCAGACGGCAGCTTCATGGGGGCGCCCCAGCACCTTGGGCCGCCTGCGAGCGCGCCTTGGAACAGCGTAGTCTGACACCTCATGCGAGTCAGTCAAATGACACAACACCATCAGGACTTGCAGTCGGACCTCTTCAAAGCGGGCCTATCCAAGCGATAGTGATTATTTATGCTAGTGCTAGTCTGCGATGTGATTCTACTCGCAGGCACCACCTACTCGTAGTAGAGGGTTTGAGGGAAGGCAGCTTGGCGAATCTGGCAGAGTTTGTCAGAAAAGAAATCAGCACAGGGCCAACGTGCTTCAGACTTCTTTACAACTCTCATGTCGGCTTTCCGGAAAGAAGCTACACGGCCTTCAATCTGCAAATCCGATGGATTTTTCTAAGAACGGCTATCGAAACCCTGTTGGTCTCCCTTAGTACCCTAGACAGTTCCACTCTGGAAGCCCGACTACTCTCCAAAACGTTGGATCAGTTGGCCGCCCTGACGCGAGTGAAGCGGATGCACGACGTCAAAATGCTCAAGTGCCTTCCATCGCCGACGGGTCTTCTCGTTCTCAGCCACATGCACGGGGACAACGAAGCACAAATGGTACGCTCAGGCAATGCCTGCATCGCGGATTACCGCGGCACCGCTGTCTACGTACACCCAGCAACTACGCACGTAGATCAACTCAAACCATTGAGCTGCATGTATGTAAACAGACTTCTTGTCATCGACTAGAAAGGAGCGTTAACTTGCAGTTCTTCCCCTCCGAGCTTGAGAAGCGTCGGTCAGGGCTGCTACCGCGGTCGAGAGTTGCCTTAGGCGGTGGAAGGACATCACGAACTACTACGAATTTCTTGTTTTTGTCAAGCGGAACCTCTACGAGAGGCAGCACTTGCAAGGAGACCTTTGAAGTCTGTCATGAAGAGGCCATTTGAGTCGAAGGCAGACGGGACTGTTGATTCTATCACTATTAATTGAGACTGCGTTATGATACCGTGCAACCTCATTCTTTTCAGGAGCAGCAAGACGATGGTCACCAGGAGGACCGCACACAAGACCAAAGGTAGGAGAAGCCTTTGTGTTTATTTGGCTTTAGAATTAGCAGCAAGTAAGGACCAAGTAACCTTGAGTTCTCGGGGCCTCTCATCTCTGTCGAGAAACACTGGGCTCCAACAGGCTGTGAAATTGGAGCCTGATGCGGACCTTCTGTCTCTAGGCAGCGAGAATTCTTGTCAAGTGATTCGAATGATTTGGACAGTGCTGGTCTATTTCTTGAGAAAGGTGAAGTAGAGTGTTGTATCCCGTGTCGTGGTCGTGATAAAGCACAGTTTGAGTGCGACAACACTGCGAGCAGTCGTTTGCACGGAATTGACCAGGAAAAGAAGGCGCCCATGATGCTTGGTTTTTTCCCCCTTGGTTTAACAGGAGGCTTTCGCAAGCAACAACGACTGGGCGGCGCTCCGTGACATTCGCAGTTGCGCTCCGATCTATCGCGGATCCTGTACAGCAGAATCGGAGTACAGTCGTACTCCATGAAGACCTTGAAGGAGGGGGCACTCGCCATGGCTGCAGTCACAACAAACCCTTCATTGAGAGGCTGAAAAAGCGAGCCAGATCCGCTCCTGTTGATATGATTCGTGCAAATATTCTTGCCACTAAAACGGCAGCTAAAAGGAGAAGCGCCGGCTCGACTACATCTTCCGGTCGCCAACCTGCATGGACAGTTTTTTCGCCTCTAGGATCGGTGCAAACATCAGCCGAGATGGAGAAGGATAGCCGCAGGTCCACAGGCCCCGAGAGATTGACGCCTGGAAGAGTTGATTTGTCTATTAATAAGAGAGAAGGTGGTGAAAGAGAACAGAAAACAGACTCGCGCCCTCCATGGCGCTTCCCCGCACCCAAAACCCCTGCAGAATTCCGTCGAGTTGGAGTCGGTCTCCCAGAGGACAGACTTGAGGAGCTCATGACCCCGTGGGAGAGCAAGGCTGACGCTTTATCTCCCTGGGCACGCACGACCAGAGAAGAATCGTCACCAAACAATAGATGGAGTGATTCTTCTGGGTGTGGGTTCAAGCCAACAACATCAGCTACACTCTCCAACGGACTCTTCGGGCCTAAGAGTTTCTTTGAGTCCGTTCACTATTCGACAGAAGCGGCTGCAGCTGCCGTCACCGCAGGAAGGTCATCTCCCTCCTCGAAAATGACATACCAAAGTAGACGCCGAAGAGAAACGTCGAGGAAAAGCTCGTCTGTAGAATCAAACACTAAAATTGCAGATCTCCATTTCCTCAATGGACACTCGCATTCTAAGCCAAGCAGCTGCGCTCTTGATCTTCTCCAGGATTGCTTAAGAGACCCACCTATTAAGCTTGGCATCAACTTTGCCAAGAGGAAGGTACCTTCTTACCTTGTCGAGAAATATGGGCCCTTTCAACCAACGAGTACGATCCCTCCACTTAAGCCGCTTTCTGCAGATGAACTAAAGGCCAAAGCGGATCCTCTAAGGCCTCCGACTGTCGTGGAACTTGATCCTTGGTCACATCGGTATAAAATAGCCGTCGAAGGAGAAGGATCGACTGGCGTCTTCAAAAGGAAAGCCTGGAGAAACCCCGGTGACGCGCGCGTCACCTACGTTCGTTCAAAAGCGGTAGAAAATGTCGATTTTGATCGCTATCGCCAGCCACTTGAGTGGCCTCCACGAGTGACAGACGCCAAACTTCAGGCTCTCCCTATCTCTGAGGCAGAGAAAACTCTTTATTCCGCCAAATGGAATGTGCAGAGTCACACCCCATGCGATGAAGTGTCGTGAGAATGATTCGGCCGAAAGATTTCCCCCAGGACAAAGCAAAAGAAAAAAGACTAGCAACAGAAGTTTCTACAAGATAGTCGTCTTCTCCGCAAAGCTCAACCGTGGCAGCGTCCTTCTCCACGGCCTCTTGTGACCTCCTCGTACTTGTCTATCTTCGCGTTTTGTTAATCCCGTCTTCTCTACTCGAGTCGTGCAAAAGAAAGGGGAAGTGTGCAACAGTCCGGCAATGAGTCGTGTTTGAAGATGAGAGGAAAATGTATCCATCTCGAGGTACTATGGAAGTGTTTCTGGTGCCTCCCGTATGCCAGTCATGATGTTGCAACCCGATGCACACTCGGTCCTGCTTGGGCACGATGTCTCGTACTGAGAAAGCTCCCCTGGGAGATGACGGCTCATGGCTCTTCAACACTGACGTCTAGAGAGTAAGGTTTAGTCGTGATGGGAGTAGGTGCTGAGGCAACAGGTCATCAGTAAGGCATATAACATGGAGCTTTTTCGATGGGAGTTGAAGAAACTAGGCGTCTTAGTAGACTTGCATCGGTTACGCCTGTGAGATCAACAGACGACTTTGGCTGAAGATGACACGACAGCATCAGAATGAGACGGGGAATGGATAGGAAGAAAAGGGAAGTCCTTACTCTCTTTCTTCGCCTCTTACTTCAGCAGAGATTTTTCGTAGACACGTGTGCCCTCTCCACCCTTTTAACTGCAACGGAGCTAGCTCATATACTCTTCACTTTTCCTTTCTACATAGCTAGCTGTAGGTAGAGGCTCTACTAAACATTCAGCTATCCATGAATCTGTTTACATCGAAGAAGAGACATACCGAGGTCGACTGACAGAGGAGTATAGATTGATTCTATCGCCAGCCGCTCGTTGTAGGAGATTAAAGCGCAAGCGAACACCTCCACCTGTATTAGGGGTGGACAACCCAACACAGATGACAATCCGGATGAAAAGAACCTCTCATGACTTTCATCAATAGTAGTAGTAGTAGCACACCTTCCGGTTTTCTTTTCAAGACGGCGAAGTTAAGACATGTTTATCTTGTTTTACATGCATGCACACATGGACAGAGAGGGAGAGATTCAGCTGGATGAGAACGGGAAGAACTCGCCGAGCTCGAGTAAGGAGGAGAGATGAGAGTCTTCTTCTTCTTTTTCTACTTTCTTCGTGCGACATTGAGGGAGATAACGACGAGCTTTCCGTCAAGCCTTTCTCTTCTTAATAGACTCAACACTTCTCGTAATCTCGCGATGGTCTTGGCGCTATCTATCTCTGAACTTTTTCTTGCTCGGGGAACTTGCTTCCTTTTCTGTATTCGTAGGAAGATCAGACAAGAGAGATATAGAAATCTTCCGGCTTTTTCCAAGGTGAACTTCAGAAGAGTTCATCTACACCGTAGAAGGTTGTGTATTCATCAAAATCTTTTCTTCTTAATCGTCTGTGCGCCTGTTGTACGAAGAATCTTTTTTCGTTACAATCGCCTGAATTTGTTGCGTTAAGTCTTATTCAACAAGAATGAGCCTGTTTTCCCCTTCATATGAGAAAGGAAAAGTCTTGTTTTGTTCTTTTGCTTGTGTCGGTCTTGACTTCTTTTCGTCTTCTTGTTCTTCTCTTTCGTCTTCTCTTTCACGCAGTCTTCTTCTTCTCTTCTCGCTCAAACGCCTAAGCTTGTCTTCATAACGTCGCCTGGTATTCCTCGAAAGGAAGGTGTCCTCAGAGGTCACCTTCTACGGCGACGTCTCGCTAAAGAAGAAGAAGCAGATTACAAACAAGTTTTATATCACGAGGAGCTCACCCTGCAGATGACAAAGGACAGTGAAGGGACTTTTTCATAGGCTGATGTATATTGTCTTCGGCGTCGTCTCAGAATGACTCGAAAACTCACCTCCTTCTTTTTCATCATGTTGGAGAAGGTCTGCTCTTTCATGTGATGAGAAAAAGTCAGCAGGATCGACATCCCTGATTGTAGGGTTACTCAGGAAAAATGCGAGGTGTATGTACACTCCACTTTCCTGCATGTTTTGAGGGGAGGAGGATGAGCGGATTTCGACTCTTTTTGTTAAAGGAAAAAGGCTCATCTGTAGAGGCGGTTTTTTCCTTCAACCCATCCTTTGTCTCCCCCCAGGTCTTTCCGATCTGAAAGAGAGTCTTGTTGATTCCTATGTCATCACAAGTCCGATAAAGAGGACATCCACATGAAACTCCATATCTGGCGAAAGAAAAAGAATGTAGGACGCTTTCTTCTTAGGTGTACATACACCTGAACTATTTCAACTCTTTTAAACTCCCTCTGTCCCTCCAGCAGCCTTTTCTATCTCTTCTCCTCTTTCTCCTTGACCTCTCACGTATGGCCTCTTCATTGTCAGCATAGCCCTCGTCCTCATAACTAGCAACTCTCTCGCACTCCTTTCATTCCCTTCAAACGCTCTTTTCTCCCATCCCCTACCCCCTCACCTTCTTCTTCAGTCGTCACCATGGAGGGAAGAGAAACTGACCACCCAACTTCTTCTTCTTCTTCTCGAAGAACTTCCCTTTCCTCATCTTCATCTTCTCATCCATACCCCCTTCCTTCTCCTTCTCCTTCAGGTGATAACACCGAAGTCATGCCTTCCAGCACATCTTCTTCTTCTCCTCCTCCTGCTGATCTCCATCCACATGAAGGAGAGAAGAGAGTGAAGAAAGTTCAGCGATCTGTCATGACGATAAGGAGATCATTAGAGGAACTTTCTTTACTCCAGTCTCGATATACACGTCTCTTAACTCGAGTGCTCATAGCTTGCCAGACCATGGAAGGCGATCTCCTAACGTTATGTGCGGAGAGTCGCAAGAAGCTTCCTCAACTCAAAGAAAGAAGCGAACGGGCTTTACTTCATATCCAAGTGTATAGAGAGAAGGCCGAATCGAGTTTGAAATCTCTTACAGAAGCCATTCTCTCTTCTCAAGAGAGGAGTCGGCGTGAAGAAGTTCATCTAGCTGAATCTGCTTATGCGGTTCTTCAGTCTTTTCCTGTTAAAGAAATTCTTCTTGTCGCTTCACATGCAGTTAAAGTCCCTCTTCTCAAGATCTCTCTCTTAGCATTATCTCTTCTCCAACGTCTCCTCACAAGCCTACAAGGACCCCTTCTTCTTCTACCTCCTCATCCTGACGAAAATCTTCTTCTACCTTTCCCTGCAGCTCTCTCTTCTCCTTCTCAAACTGCTGCTCTTGCTCCCTCCCAATCTAGATCTACACCTGGAGATAAAAAGCATGAAGAAGAAGAGGAAGAAAAAGGAGAATCTCATAGGAGAGACAGACGACGACACCAAGAAGGGCAGGTAGAAGAAGAAGAGGATTCTTCTCCTATTTCGCAGTCTCATAAAGGGGTGTCGCTTGATCACCATGAAAAGCAGATTCACTTCTTAGACAAGGAGATCGAAGAAGATGAGGAGGAGGAGGAGGATGAAGATGAACTCTTCTCATCTTGGGATGCAGAGATGTTTTTCTCATCTTCCTCTCTTTCGTCTTCCATCTGGCTAGGTAGACAGGAAGATATCGACATGTCGATTTCGAATGTGTTACTTCTTTTAACGATCTTGCAAGATCTCCTTCTTCTACATCATTCAGCGTCAGGAGGTGGAGGAGGGCGGACAGCTCCTTCAAGCAGCCCTCCTGATTCTCACTATCTGACAACCGTCGATCTGAAGGTTCTTCAAACAGCTCTTCTACTCTTAGCTCCTGATTCGGCTGTCATTGCAGATGAAGAAGTTGCCTATAAACTCGTCTCCATCTTCTTTACTCTCTATCAACTCAATAGTACTCATCATCCCACCTCTCATCCGGCTCATCTCCGTCTAGCCAGTCATTCTCAGCCCTTTTCCTCTTCTTCGTCGTCCAGTGCAGCTAGCGGTTCGACAGGAATGCTGACGGTGAGGAGCCCAGGGCCTTCAGCTCCTTTTGCAGCGTCACCGTCATCATCATCATCATCGTCAACGTCTACTTTAACTCACGTGGCTTCAAACAGCCTACAGGCCAATGCGATCTTCCATACTGCATGCGCCGCCATGATCCAGTTTGTCTCCTGTCTAACAGATGCAGCGGCTCGAGAGCTGCACTGGCAGCATCAGCTAAGGCAGAGAGAACTACTCGAAAGAAAAAGAAGACAAAGAAGAAAACAGAGACGACGAAGGGAACTTCTTACATCGACGAAGATGGTCGTGCATGTGTCTTCTTCGTATGCGTCTTCTGTAGATACACCTGAAGGTATTGAAAGGAGAAGTTCAAGAAGAAATGAAGGAGGAGGAACAGATGAAGAGAATGACGAGAGCGAATTCCAACTTCTTCAAATAGATCCCGTTACGTTTCATGCTTCAGAGGTTCTCCTGACAACCGACTGGATGGTCCCTTTGAGAAAACTTCTTTCTCTTCCTTCTGTCTTAGGAGACAGCGAAGGAGACATGGAGACAAGTTACAATAGGTATGGTGAAGATACAGAAGGTCTCTCTACATCACGGTCTAGCTCTTTGCCGAGACCTGGTACCATCATGAAAGAGAAAGATGAAGAAAGGTCTCCTGGCACGAAAGAAAGAGAAGAAGGACAAGGTGAAGAAGAGAGCGGGAGTCGTTTCTCTTCTTCGCCTGAATCTTTACCTTCCTCTTCTTCTGAGGTAGGAGCAATGAATGACAACAACGAAGGAGAGATGCAAGAGACGATAAGAGATGCTACGTCAACCGAATCTTCTTCTTCTTATAAGAGAGGAAGAAGAAGAAGAGATGATAGTAAGGAGGATGGTGCGACTGTATTACATCAAGTCCATACAGTTGAAGGAGCTGTACATACACTTGAAAAGTTTCTTGCGGCGTTGTGTCAGAATTCCTGTCCTTCTTCAGATCTGTTACCTCAGTTATCTTCTCTACGAAACACGAAGAGAAGCTATAGTTCCAATCGAGGCGACTTTTCCTATGGTGATGCAAAGAGATTCTCAACGAAGAGCAAGAGATCTTCTCCTGGCATGTCTTCATCTACTCGACAGAAAGAGCCCCGATCAGCAGATTCTCCGAGACAAGGAGAGGAAGAAAGCAGAAGAGGAAGAACAGAAGAGGAAGAAGAGGAAAAGAAGAAGAGGAGTGAAGAGGATGAAGAAGAAGAAGAGTCAAGCCAAGAGACGAATCAGGGACATACACAGTGTTCCGAAACTAAGAAAACGACAGCTGATACTACCTCCTCCTCCTCCTCCTCTCCCGCATCTTCTTCACGTCCTTCTTCCTCATCGTCTTCATGGTCTTTATCTCTTTCAAAAACGTCCTTCTTCTTTTCTTCTTCTTCTTCCTCCTCATCGAAAGGTGCTTCAAGAGGAGAAGGAGGAGAGAAGAAGAAAGGGCCGACGTCTACTACTACTTCTACTACAACTACTGATCCCGATGCCAAAGAAGAAGAGGGTGTCTCTTCATCTACTTCATGTGTCTCTTCAAGAAGACAGAGAAATTCTGTTGACTGGCAGAGCCTTCCTCTGATGCCTATAGGAGTGTCGATGCATCTGTTAGAGACATGCATCGACCGCGGGCGACATCTCTTTCTGAAGAATGGAAACCTCATGAAGACTGTGAAACAGGATATCTCGTGTGTTCTCTATCATCTCTTCTCGAATCATGCTTTTGAGTTTCCTATCGTGATCAGATCTCTCCGTCTCTTTCTTCTTCTTCTACGGCTCTATTCTCCTTTTCTCCTCAATGAAATACATGTTCTCCTTCCTATCATCTTACGGAGAACCGACGCTGATGCTGCTTTATGGCAACGTCTAGCTGTCTTGGAGACTCTCTACATCATATGCACTCGCCCGGCTCTTGTTCTTCTTCTCCTTCTTTATCCTTCTTCTTCTTCTCTTCTAGGATCTTCTCCTGCTTCATACTCCTCTTCAGGGCAGAGCTCCGATCTCAAAAAGACACAAGGAGACGTCCTCGTCTCGTCAGGAGATTCTGTCCTCTCGACAACCCCCGTGTCTAGACATCAGCTCACTGCAGCTAGCCATCAGAAGGACAACAGTAGGGGTGGTCAACTAGAGATAGAAGAAAAAACTGACATAGACAACCCAAGAAGGGACCTTCCTCATACCTCTCATAATAGCCATACTCTTTCTCCTTCTCTAAACGGTTCTTCTTCCTCTTGTCCTGACGATGGTAATAGTGATCTTCCCAATTCTAGTCAGACACACCAGCACGACTCTCGTACCCGTCCTTCGCATCTACTCGCACCTTCTCATCCTTTCCTTACTCCTAAGAAAAACCCCAAGAAAGTCACAGGTCACCTCTCACCTTCTTCGTCTTCTTCTGCTTCTTCTTCTCTCTTGATTAGTGTGGTCGAAGCCCTAGGGAAGTGTGTACATCAGGTATGTTTCACGGCCGCTCTCGATTCATCGAAATCGCCTGCAGCTTCGTCGGGCTATGGAGGAGAGAGAGAGAAAGGAAGTTCCATCACAGCAACAGGAGGAGAGAGAGGAGGAGGCGGGGGAGTTTGTCAGCATCGCCTGATCTTCACGACTCTTTCCTATCTTTATCAAGATAATACGGCAATGAATATGGTAAAGGGATCTAAGGGCGACAGGAATAGTAGTAGTAGTAGTAGCTCTACTGCTGGTGGCTTAGTAAAGGGAGCAGGAGGAGACGGAGGAGGTCATTCTAAGGCGAGCTCCTGTCTCTTTCGAACTTCTTCTTGTTCTTCTCCTCTTATCCTTCCTATTCTCTTTCCTTCAGATGGTGTGTTGCTTTTTCTCTCACAAGCTATCGAGCATGCATTTATTACTTCCTATAGAAAGAAAGAGCTTCTCTCCCCTCTCTCGTCTTCTTCCCTCGCCTCGGAAAAGAAGAAAGAAAGGGCTTTCACCTCTTCTTCTCCTCCTCCTATCACTCATGAGGAGGAAGAATCTTCCTCTTCGTTCTCTCCTGGAACACCCTCTTCTTCTTCTTCGATGGAGGCGTGTTCTTCTTCATTGTCTCTTCCTTCTACATCTCCTTCACCTGAGAGTATTGCATGCTTCCTCAGTCATCTCGGTTGCTTCGGTGGACTCCAAGGGAGAGGAAAAGGCGGAGAAGACTTAACGCCTCTCTCAGGTGCCGTAGCATCTGTGATCTCTTCTATCTTTCATAGAAGAGACACATTAAGAGAGAGTCCTTCCTTGATCAAATCTTCTTCTTCTTCTATCTCTCACCCAAGAAAATCATCATTTTCTCTTTCCTCCTCTTGCTCTCTTTGGCAGAGTCTTAAGGTCCCTAGACGTGTTGAAGAGAGAGAAGGTCAAGAGTCAAGTAGAGATAGGAAGTGTATTGAGGGATCTCGAGAAGATGAGGAAGAGGAAGAAGATGAGAGAGAAGGGTTTGCTTTTAATCCTCACTTACTTCCTTCTATGCCTTCTATTAGGTGTCATTTACTTGATCAAGCGTCAGATATCTCGACAGCTGCCGTAGGAGACCAACAGGCCCCTCAGACGTCTCCAAGCTCTTCACCTTCTATGGCTATCTGCTTATCTTTGAAGGGTCTCCTTGCGATCGTTGATTCCTTGTATATCATTTCTTTCTCGCACCAAGATCCTCTCTCTTCTTCTTCTCCTCCTCAGAGAGACAACAGGCCTGTCTCTTATTCAGGAGAGTCTGCTTTTACTCCGGGGAGAAGGAGATGGAAAGAGAAAGAAGAAAAAGAGGAAGAACAAGGAGAAGGAATGAGAGAGAAACAACATGGCGGGTATAGAGGAGAAGAAGAAGAAGAGAACAGAAGACAAAGAAAAGGAGAAAGAAGAAGATATGAAGGTGTTGATAGGCGGGAACAAGGGAGAGATATGATCAAAAATCTGATGAGTGAACTCTTCCATAGAAAGACTTTAGCATTAGGACAAGGAAAGGCAGGAGGCGGCTATGGCGAATCGCTTCTATTACCACAGCAGCAGTATCTTCCTCTACCTCTCACTCGTTATCAGGTATCTACTCTCATACTCCACTCTCTACCTACCTCTATATACAGAGATGTACATACGTATCTCTATCTCTCTTTAATCTATCTATCTATCTATCTTTATTCTATCTATCTATCTTCAATCTATCTATCTATCTTTAATCTATCTATCTTCTATCTATCTATCTACCTTCAATCTATCTATCTTTGATCTACCCATCTATCTATCTATCTTCAATCTATCTATATGTATATCTTTATAGATAGACATAGGTTACATGTATCAGTATATTATGTAGACGTATGATATATGTATATATACATGGCCTAGGTATAGAGAATTGTTTGGACGATACTGACGTCTTTCTTTATCTTTTTTCTTTTTGTTCTTTATCTGTCTTCTCCTTCTTTTTCTTCTCCTTCTTTTCGCCTGGCTCGTTTCTTCTTAGGCTGCATGCAGAGGGCTGATCGGTGCATGCTGGGGTTCGGTTCTCTCTGCTTTGAATCTAGTCCTCTCTGCTGTTGCTGCCGCCTCTTCTTCTTCTTCATCTCCATCTCTTCCTCTCTCTCTCCATTCTTCTTCTCATTTAGGTGGAGAGTCTGTCGTTCCTTCTTCTTCTTCTTTATCTTCTCCATCTGGAGGGGTTTCTGTGAATGTCTATCATCCCCATCATCTTTTACCTTTGATGCAGTGCATACAGAATCTTATCGCTTTAACTTCTTCTTTTCGGCTTGAGGCAGCTCGGGTGTCTATACTTCTTTGTCTGGTTCGTTTTGCTCTTCCCTTCTCTCCTGAAGGGCGTGTCTCCTCCTCTTCTTCTTCTTCTTCGGTTTCGCAATCTTCGTCACAGCAGCCTGTTCCTTCTTCTTCTTCCTCTTCTTCTTCTTCATCTTCTTCTTCTTCTTACTTTCTTCTCGTGGACAATCAGCTGATCCCTGGTGAATGGGCATCTTCTACAGGCCCTTCATCCTCTCTTAAGTCAATCCATGTCTCTCTCTCAGCCAACCGAGATCTTTCTCGATCTCTTCATCCATCAGTCTTCTTTCCTTGTTCTCCTTCTCCCTTGTTATTCTCCCCCCCCCTCCTTTCTCAACCTTACAGCCACTCGACTACTCATCACACTATGAAATCTTCTTCGTCCTATAATCCTTCTTCTCTTCCTCCTCCTTCATCTGAAGAAGCCTACGGAGAAAGTAGGAGAGAGGGTGGATTAGGAACCACTCCTTCAGGACCCGGAGGAGGTGTATATACACGATCTTTCAGTGTATCTACACTCCCCTCGAGTGGATTAGGAAATGTCGCAGAGACCTCGTCGTCTTCTCCCCAACCCCATCTCGTACATTCTCATGGAGGCGATGATTCTCTTCTTCTTTTACCTGAAGGCTTGACGTCTCTTTCTCTCTCATGTTTCACGTGTCTTCTATCGATATGTGGAATGTATGGGAATATCTTGGGAATGAAAGCATGGATAGCAGCCTTAAAGGGTCTACAAATTCTCTATACTTTCTTAACGACAACTGGGGGTTTGAAAAGCTCTCTCTTTCTTCAGTCCAAGGCCTTTTCTTCCTCTTCTTCGTCTGCTTCTTCTTCTTCAGGAGGGAGAGGGAGAGACTCCTTCGCTGCAGGAGAAGAAGAAGAAGTTGTGGAGGATGAAAAGAACGAAGAGAAGATGATGGGATGGATGGGAGACACTACCATCACCACTTCTTCTTCTTCTTTTCATCGTCATAGAGGAAAGAGAAGGGGGTATGAGAGGCTAGACGTCTCTCGTGATTTGGTCGACATTTTAAGCTCCATTATGCGGATAGCTGAACTGAATACAATAGAAGTAGAAGAAGAAGAGAAAGAAGATAGAGATAAGGAGAATGAGTCAACAAGAGAGATCAAAAAAGACGGAGCCCATGAAAGGAATGGGGTAGACGAAAGAAAAAGATATCTTCAGCATCTGACTGGCAATTCTTCTTCTTCTCTGTATGAGGGTGGGTGTCTGCACGAGCCCTGTGTGGATCTCTTTGATTCTTTATGGACATATAAACGAGAGCAGAGAATTCTCAACCTTCTATCCGAGATAGATCTTCTCTTTCCTGCGCATTCTAAGGGGAAAGACGAAGAAAAGAAACCGAAAGAAGAAAAGGATGAGAAAGACGAAGGAGAAGAAGACAACCCAGAGCGATTCGATGATCGACGGGCTATATGCGAATGGCTGGAACATCTTCTTATGATGGATAGAAGAAGAAGAACAGGAGAGGAGGAGGAGGAAAAAGAGGAAGAAGAGCAAGAAGAAGATCGAATAGAGAGAGAAGAGAAGAAAGAAAAGAGTCAAGAAGAAGATGAAGATGGTATTTCATCTAAGAGACTACAACGTTGGTTTCTCCTCGGAGAAGGCGATCTAGGACTGCCCGACTGTCCAAGCTTTGATAAAGAGACTGGCGATCTCTCTTCTTCTTCTTCATATAAGACTCGAGGAAAGAAAAAGAAGAAGACAATGGATGTGTTTTCCTCGATCCTACCTTCAGCGAGAAGTCTTTACTTTCTCAATGTCTGTCTGAAGCTCCGTGTAGAGACACTGTCTCAAATCAAGCAAATAAGAGAGCAAGAGATTGCTTCTTTCTCTCCTTCATCTTTCGCTTCTCGAACTTCTCTCCCACACGCGCCATCTCATCTTTCTTCCTCTCAAATCATAGCTTCAAGCAGCTCTTCTTCTTCTTCGTCTTATGGAGGAGGAAGATCAGGCATCAACAGTAATACTAGTAGTAGTACAAGAATCCTATCGTTTTCGCCCGGAAGAGCCTCTTCTTCTTCATCTTCATCTCCTCCGTCAGCTAATGTAGGGACAGGGGGAATAGATGGCTGCTCTCCGTGGACTCAGATTTTGGACCGACGTTATTTCTTCTATCATCGGGAGATCTTAAAAGGCCCTCCTTACGAGCAAGAATCGATTGTCGCCCTTCCTTGTTTCGTTCATGCCGTTCTTCCTACCCCTTGTGAATTTTCTCTGTATCGACACCATCAAGATCTTCTACTACGATTAGCATCGTCTTTATCTCTTCTCTTTGACTTTCTTTCTTTATCTTTAACAGAACAAGGTCTGCAAACGCTTATTTCTTCTTTGAGCGAAGCGGCTCTTCAGTCTCATCTTGATCTTAGCCAAGATCAAAAAGAGCCGTTCTATACACATATGGCGATCGAACACAGTCAAGGTCCTCCAGGGAAGCAAGTCGCGAATTCTTCTTCCTCGTCTCTCTTCTCTCAGAGAAGGCCTGACACGTCTTCTCCACCCGTCTTCCTCTTCTCCTCCTCCTCCTTCCAATCTAAACCTTCTGAAGACTCTGCTGGGAGTCTCTCCTCCTCCCCCCCTTCTTCTCTTTCTCCCTCTCTTCCTTCTCCATCTTATCCCTCAGATCCTCCTCTCATTTCTTCTTCTTCCTCTTCTTCGACAGCTCCACCGTCTCTCTCTTCTTCTTCTTCTCTTACATCGACTACCGGTACAACCCCTGGTTTGCGTCCTTCTTCAGTCTCTCATACGTCTTCCGAGGCGTCAAGTCATCCCCCTTCTCACCTAAGTCAAGATCCATCTCTTTCCACGGAGAAAAGAGTCGTCTCTTCTTCTTTTTCTCCCCCTCCTGTTACCGTTTCTCCATCTGCTTCTTCATCTTCTCTCTACTCCCCATTAGGTCTTTCTCCTTCTATCGGCATGAACGTCTCTTTGGAATCTGCCTGGGATAAAGCCGAGAATCATGCGAATGAAGAAGAAATCTCAGATTTCCACCTAAGTAAGCTCATGGAAATCTCTCTTTACAATCTCTTTTCTTCTTCCTCTTCTTCTTTCTCTTCTTTTATATCTTCTCCACCTGTCTCGTCTTCTTCTCCATCTGTAAACAGCTCTTGTCTAACGAGGAGCCCTTGTCGAGACTATACAAAGTCGATGATACAGGGGGGGATCTTGTCTTCTCTTATATGCCTAGCTTCGTCTGTGAGCCAAGGAGGGATCCAAATCCGAGTCCAAGCCGTCACATCTTTGTGTATAGGAATAGAGTTTCTTCTTCCTCTCTTGCGATCTATACGCTATCTTAAAGAAAAGAACACAAGAGACTTTCTCTTCTTTATCGACAGTCTACGAGGAGTTCTACAACTTCAATGGGAAACAAAAAAGAAGAAGAAGATGATGAAGGCTCCAGAGAGGAGTGGTAAAGAGGTAGACGGTCTACAGAAGCCACATCAAGCAAAGAGGTCTCACGGGGGTGGAGATAGACAAGATCAAGACGGAGAAGAAGAAGAAGAAGACCAGGAAGATAGAAAGGAAGAGGAAGAGAAGAAGGACATAGAAGAAGTCGGTTATGATAGGAAGAAAGAGGAGGAGAAGAAGAAGAGGAAGGCGGCTATCTCTTCCTCTTCATTCTCTTTCTCTCTTCATGGGATAAGAAGAATGAATATGATCTATCTCCTGGAAGAAGAAGAAGACCAATCTTTAGCCTTACATCCTCTGTGTATTCTCGCGATTTCTCCTTTCCCAGAAGTCCGTCTACGTTCTCTTCTTGGCTTGAAAAGACTTGTAAATCGAAAAGGAGATCTTTTGCTTCCTTCGCCGTGGGATCGCATTCTTCATACGATCGGCGCATGCGGACAACAACAGCTGGGAGATAGCTATCTCTCCTGGCAATCCACTGTACATACACTTCTTCTTCAAGAAGAAGAAGAGGAAGAGGAGTTCGCTTCTCAGCAGGTTCTCTTTGGACAGAGGGAGAACGAGAAAGGAGAGGAGGAGAGAAAGAATGGTATGACTTCTCCCCATAACAAAGAAAAAGAGAAAGAAGAGAACGAGAAGAGAAACGAAGATCTTTCAGGTGTATATAATACGCCCGGTAGAATGACAGGGGCAGTGGAACATAGCGGTGGTCTGCGGGGTGGGAAAGACGAAGAAGAAGGAGATTTCGATTCTCTCTCTCAACAGAGAAGTCCAGGGAGAGAGAATGAGAATCCCTTTGATCTAGATCATGATGAAAGGATAACAAAGATGAGTGCGGAGACGGGTCAGGAAGGCAAAGACAAAGAGGAGAAGAACAAGAAGAAAGAACTGATCCGCGGAGATTTTGAAGAGACGAATCGCATGCAGCAGACTTCTCTTGCAAAAGAAGGATTGAAAGGAAAACAAGGGAAGGAGAAAGAATCGAAGAAGATGAGAGTTATGTCGACGCCACGACAAGGAAATGGACTGAGACTGGAGAGAGAAATGAAGATTCTCTTCGCTCTCATTGAAGTCCTCGTTCAAGATTTCGCAGAGGATATTCCTCTCAGTGTACGTACACCTCACACAGACCAAGGGGCTCAACTCACAATAAGCAACAGGCTCCTTGTTCTCTCTTCTTTATCTTTCTTTCATCCCTCGGTTTCTCAGAATCCTTTCTTTCTCTCGAGTTTAGAAGTCTTACATTGGCTTAAAGGTCGGCTCGAGTGTGACAAATTCTTCCTCCTTCATATCGGAGAGACCAAATCATCGTCTATATCTATGCATGTATGTTTGCATATACGTATATATATATATGTATGTATGTGTATGTATGTATGTATGTATGTATATGTGTATATATATATGTATGAATGTATGTATGTATATATATATATATATGTATGAATGTATGTATGTATATGTGTATATATATATGTATGTATGTATGTATGTATATATGTATGTGTATGTATGTATGTATATATGTATGTATATATGTATGTATGTATGTATGTATGAATGTTAATGTGTATGTGCGTATATGTATGTCTATACATGTCAGTGCGTCTATAGACGTATGTGAACACTGGACTACTGTGGCTTGCAAGAGCCTTTGCTACGCGCATATCTCCCTCGCTTCCCTCTGTTTGATTAGCAGACCTGTCTCTATCATCTTTCCTATGAGCAGGATAGACATTCACGTTGATCTCCTGTCCCCATCCCCCTCTTCGTACGATCCTCCCCGACATCTCCGTGCTATCTTATCTTCTCTCCGTGTGTCTCTTAGTGTCTTCACCTTCTTCTTGGTTGTCTTGCTCTCCCCTCTCTTCTTGTCTTTTCTTCTTCTTTCGTGTTGCTCTTGCAGCCTGGCTGGCGAGTCTTGAGCGCATGCATAGCAGCATTAGGAGGGTGTGGAGACCTCGGAGATTCTAAGGCTTTTCAAGCAGTGGGATTTCTCTGGTCCCTCGCTGATTCTTTAGGAAGAAAACAGAAAGAAGACAGAAAACGAGAAGATCACCTTCTATCCAACGACGCACTCAACTTTCACGACTGCTTAGGAACTTCCTCTTCTTTTTCTTCTTCTCTATCTCTATGTTCATCTTCATCTTACCTACAGTCGATGTGTTCTTCTTTCTCCTCTTCTTCTTCTTCGCCTTTATGGTTTGTGTCTCTTGAGAGACATCCCGAGTGGGTGCTCGAGAATCCCCTAGCTTTTCTACATCAGAGACAGAGACAAGCAATTCTCTTGCAAAGCGACCTCTCACTTCATTCTTCTTCTACAGAAGAAGGAAGGAACGAAGGAGATCTTCGAAGGAAGGGCGAGTGTGTTGATGGATCATCTCTTTCTTCTTCTGTGAAAGAAGAAAGGCAAAGCGAAGAAGAAGAAGATAACGAGAGAAAGAGAGACCGACTTCAGCAAGGTTGCCCAGTAAAGAGGAAGCCGAGGGGGTTGTGCGACGAAAGAGAAGAAGGAGAGAGAAAATTCAATCAAGAAGACAAGAATAGATCAACTGAAAGACTGTCTTCACATGGAGCTGAAACAGAAGAAGAAGAAGAAAGAGAAAAGTGGGGTGAAGCGAAGAAGAAGAAGAAAGAAGGCGGCGAGCGTCATGAGGTAGCAGAGATGAGAGATAAGGAGGGAGAACAAGAAGATGGAGAAGAAGAGAGCGAAGAGAGGAGTATGAAGAGAGATACATTTCCTCTTTTTCTTTCCATGATTAAGTCTTCTTTACTTTCACGTATGGCTGTGGAGGCTCTATGGAAAGAGCTGTTCATACACCTGAGACTGCTAGCTGTAGACGCACGTCCTGAGGTACGTAACTGTGCTTTAAGAAGTCTGACGAGTGCTGTACGTACACACGGGTTAACAATTCGACAGCCAACGACTTTCCTTGCGAAAGTGAAAGAGGAAGAAGAAAGAGACAAAGATCGACGAGAGAAAGAGAAGAACAACACAATGGGGGAAAGGAAGAAGGCAAAGGAAGAAGAAGAAGAAAATGGAGAAGAAGAGGAAGAGGGAGCTAATGAAAAGATGAAGAAAAGAAAGGGTCTAGGGGAGAAAGATACACATGCAGACCAAGAAGAAGATGATGAGATAGAGGAGGAGAAGAAAAAGAGTGAAGAAGAAGAAGAGAGCAAAGAAGGAGATGAGAATGTTAGAGGGAAATGTCAAAAAGAATGGAATAGAAGCAAGAGTCGTCCCTTCAACGCACAGACTCAACAGCATGACTGGGCGTGGGAGGGGTATGTCAGAATAAACCTTCTTCTTCTTCTTTTCTTCATTTTCTTCTTTGCTCTCTCTTCAGCTCGTTCGGAGTGTAGCTATGATCAGACCCATAGCTCGTGTGTCTATTCAGATACCTGTGTGTATTTGCGTATATAGCCAAGTATGTACAGATAGATTGAATGTAGGTAGACAGATAGATGAATGATAGATAGCAGCTGAGTGCTAGATAGATTGATAGATAGATACCAGCTGAGGGGACTGATGTGGAGGTCGCAGAGAGGTGTATATACACCCCGTGTCAAGGCTTCATCATATAGCATAGCAACAGCGGGCAACACAAGCGACTACAAGATATCTTAGAGAGACGATTCTAGACACCTTCATAACTCTACGGACCCGCGCTTATTATATTCTCTTTACATTTACCATTCTCTCTTTCTATACTTCTCTCTCTCTATCTCTCTGTTTCTGTCTGTGTCTGTCTCTTTGTTTCTTTGTCTATCTGTGTGTCTTTCGTCTTAGGTGTGTGTTGAAGATTGTAGTGGATACGCTTAAGGACGTTTACGCCGTTCATTCTCAAGTCGTCTATGAAGATCAACAGCGGCAGCTGGTCGATGTTTCTTCTTCTTCTTCCGATTTCTCTCTTTCTTCTTCTTCTCCTTTCAATCCCTCCTCTTCTTCTTCATCTCCTTTTCTTCTCCATATCCATCCGTCTTCCGCAGGCAGCTCTTCGGCTGACGCAAACAGAGACCCTCCCACCTTTCCCTCTCACTCTTCTTCTTCTTC
>NW_027153443.1:31200-31402 GCF_002600585.1 Cystoisospora suis
CTTCTTCTTCTTTTTCGTCGTCTAGCAGTCTTCTTATCCATCATTCGAGAGACTCTGCAGTTAAGCAATGGGACGAGACGTTAGTTGTAGCCATTGACGGAGCTCTCATGCTCTTACTGAGCTGTGGCGCTGCACTCGAGACAGAAATGAGCCAACGGAAAGACCTCTTCTCTTCTCTCGAGAAGAGAAAAAAGAAGAAGAA
>NW_027153443.1:31943-32318 GCF_002600585.1 Cystoisospora suis
ATTCGAGTGTATGTACACCGCCGTCGCTTGCGTCTCTCGTTTCTTCGATTTGAATGAAGGAGGTGATTAGGGTAATCTACCTGTGACGTAACAAGAAATCTCTTCGGATTAGATCGAAATACTACGGAGATTTCTTTATAGCCTTCTTTCTCTAATGATATGAGGAAGAAGGCTAGGTTTCTATGGATCTTCACAGTTACACACTCCAAGGGAGCTGCTTCATATATGTCTTCAAGTTTCTTCATACATCTATCACTTATCTAGACAGAGCTGTACGCAGATAGCCGTGTATACATTTACATACACAAATGCACGGGACAGTAGCATGTGTAGACACATAGATAAGTCGATCGATACATAGGTAGATAGGTTAAA
>NW_027153443.1:32577-44792 GCF_002600585.1 Cystoisospora suis
CTTTTCTCTCTACTTTCTTTCTTCTTTGCCTATCATGTGTCTTTGTTCTTTTCTTTCCTTCTCTTTCTTTCTTTCTTTCTATTCAATTGAAACAGATTCATCTTTCTTCAAAAGACTTTACCTCGTCAAGCAAGAAAACTTCTTCTTTTTCATCTTTCCTTCATTCTGGAGAGAGTCTGTGGAACTATGGGTGGTGTATCTACTGGGGCTTCATACAGCATCTTCTATCTCCCTGTTTCTCTCCTTCTTCCCGTTCGGCTTCTTCCTCTACGAATACATACTACTTTCCTCTTTCTTCTTCATCTTCTTCATCTTCTTCTTTATCTTTATATGTCTATAATAATCCGTCTCATCATAGGAAAAGAGTGCTATCTCCTCAGCTCTTCACTGTCGACCACATTCTCATACTCCAAGGAGAAGAAGAGAAAGATGGGAAAGGAGAGAGAAGATACTACGAGGTACGCGAGATTCTCCCCGACCGTTTCATCGAAGTCTTTACTGCAAATACACGTGAAGTTCTCGATACAGCCTTACATCGAGAGAAGCTGTCCTTTTCTTCATCTCCGTCTTCCTTTGTTTGTGACCTACTAGAAGATGAAGAAGCGGGAAATAGAGAGAAAGAAGAAAGAAGAAGTGAAGAGATCTCTGGAGAAGAAGGAGATGATCAAGGAAGAAATGATCGAGAGATATTTAGAGAAGATCATGTCACTACTCTTCTTGTAGAGAGACTCCTAGCCGCTCAATTATATATGGTTCTCTTAACCAATCCGGCTTATATTCGGAGATATGGGAAACGATTAGATCTCTTACCTCTTCTGTCATCCTCTTCTTCGTCGTCGTCTTCTCATAGTTTAGGTCTTCTCAAAGACGCAACTGGAGAAAAGAAGGAGGAAAGATTGATAGAGAGCAAAGATCAACAGCATCGACCTCGTACTTCCTTGTCGCCTTTCGAGGAAGATCTCGTGAAAGAGAAAGACAGAGAAGAAGAGAAAGAAGACCACGTGACAGATCAGAAGACTTCTCAAGAGAGAGAAGACCAGAGAAGCGGGAAGATGAAGTCGCTGAAGAACGAGGGAGTGAGAATAGGAAAGGAAAAAGAAGAAGAAGAAGTAGAACATGGGGAAAGAAACCATTTCTCTCATCTAAAGGATGGAGACAAGAAAGATCCATACTGTAGAAAACGGATAGAAGAAGAAGACGAGAGAAGTCAGCTGTTCACCGATTTACCCTACATGAAGTGTAGAGGAGAGGATCTTCTTAAAACTCTTATATCTTTATATCTTCATAAAGGACCTAATCCTTTCTTTCTCTCTTCTTCTCCTCCTCAGAGCTCTTCTCCTTCTTCTCATACATCTCCTATTTCTTCTTCTTTCCTATCTCTTCTATGTCATATGTGGTTCTCGTCTTCACTTATCGCGCCTCCATCGCTTACAGCGTCTGCTTTACACTTCTCTCTCTTCTCTTCAGGTCCATTACTTTCTCTTCCTTTTCTTTCTTTTTCTTCTCTTCTTAGACTTCCTTCATCCACAGAAGAAGTCAAGAAAATAGGACACGAAATGTGGGACACCTCTCCTGGTATCTCTTCTTCTTCTTTCTTTTCTCCCTTGTTACCTTCTTCTTCTTCAGTGCCATGCAATTCTGTCCTTTCTTCGTCACTTCTCTGTAAGGAGGATAACGGGGATGAAGGGAGTTTTCTCTCTTTCTTGCCTTTCCAAGAGAAAGATCTTCTCAAGAAGAGTAGCGCTCTATTGAGAGATAAAGAGACGTCTTCTCAGATCCATTTTCTTCTCAAGTTTCTCTGTCTCTCTTCTTCGTATACATCGACTTCACCCAGTCTGTCTCCTGCCGCTCGACAGATACAAGCTTATAGTGCGAGAAACCTTATAGAGAAACTTCCATTGTTCTTTTCTTCTTCGTCCTCTTCTACTTCTCCAAAGAAATCCTTAGTTGAGCTTTCTCCTTCCTTCATAGATCTGTCTCGCGGTGGAGGTTCCCAAGAAGAAGTTGCTTCTTCTTCTTCTTTTTTCTCATCTCCTCCTCACTCTGGTGTATCGACAAATCCTTTTGATATAACGAGCGAAGGAGGAGAGGGGGATGAAGGGGGTGCCGGTTTGGAGAAGATTTCTTCGTCTTCTTCATCCTATGATAAGGATGAATCTTTCATGAAGAATCGATTGTCTGAAAGAAGAGGAGAAGCAGGAGGTGGAGCAGCATCGAGACCTTCCCCAGGTTTATCTTCGTCACCTTTCATGGATGAAGTGGTTGACGAAGATCTCTCGCGAACGTCTTCTTCTTCTGTTAATCAAAGAAATGTTTCTCATCATTACCATCCGTCAAGTAAAATTTCTTCTTCGAGATACCATGCTAGTGATCAACTTCCTTCTAATAGTAGAACATGGACAGGTCAGGGTGTACATACACCAGGAAGAAGAAGCTATACAACCTCCGATATAAACTATCATTTACATCTAGTTGATGTTGTAAGAAATCTTCTTGATATCTCTTCGTTTCTACCTCCTCTACTTTCGTGTCCTTTTCCTTCTTCGTCTTCTCTCTTTCGTGAGAATTGTTCTTTCTCTCCTCCAGCATCTCTTTCACATAAAGAAAAAAGAAAGAGAGACCCGACGTTGGTATCTCCTCCTAGTCACCGAGAGGAATTCGAAGAAGAAGAGACATGGAGAGAGATATCTGGAGAGAGATGCATGGCAACAGGGGAGGAGAAGAAGAAAGACGAAGAAACGGTCAAGCCGATGCCTACGAGAGAAGAGAAGCTTCTTCTCTCCGATCTTTTGACGTGGATAGAGAAGGAAGAAGAAGAGAAAGAAGATGAAGGAATGACACTAGGTCAAGGGAGAGATAAGATAGGAGTCCGAAAGAAAGAAGACGAGAGAGAATCTAAGATGGTTCATAAGAAGGGCGATGAAAGTAGAGTTCCAGAACACCTTAGGCGCGGGGATCTTCAACAGCATGATGTCCTTGGAGCTAATCAATACGCAGCAGTAAAACAAGAAGATACGACGGAAAGAGAGAGAAGAGAAAGGATAAAGGAAGAAGAAGAAGGAGATGATGATGATAATGTGTTTGACGGGGAAGGGTGTCTTGTCAAGATAAACGAGAAGATAGAACAGTCTCTAGAACCTTTGTCGAAGTCTCAGCCGTTGGTATCTTCCCTCAAAGTCTTTACCGTTCAAGCTCCTCTCTTAGAGAGTCTCTTTGCTCTTCTTCTTTCTTTATCGACACGTCTTGTTCTGCCTCAAAAGAATCTTCATGAGCGCCAGCAAGGCGGTGCTTCTCCTTCTTCTTCTTCTTCTCCTCGTCGCCTTCCTCTTCTTCGTTCGTTCATAACTCCTACGGCCTTCTCTTCATATGAAAAGAGAAAAACCTTCTGCTTGCTGGCTCCGGTGCTTATCAGAGAGGTAAGAGAAAGACCGAGAAAGAATGAAGAAGAAAAGACGAAGAAGTTGTATTGTCCCCTTTATCTATCTCTCTATGTAGATAGAATCTTACCATGACTTTGCGGGTCTAGGTCTAACGTCTTACATGTACACCTCTATTTACTTCCTTTCTCCAACATCGATGTCTCTCCTTAGGAATGAAGTAGTCGTTGTACAAGTTACTCGAGTGCGATTTCTACAGAGTTCCTCGTCACTTTCTCTGTTCTCTTTATCTTTCTTTCTTTCTCCTCTTTTCTTTATTTATCGTTCTTGCGATTGTCTGTGTTTGGTGCAGCAAAAAGGATGATGATGTGAAGAGCTTGAATAAGGTGTATGTACACCCGATAGATGGATGACCTTATGGAGGACACACGTACAAAGATCTTTGTATAGTTTTGTATATGTTGTTATCTTCACAATGATAGATACAAATGATACATGATATCATGCATAATAGCATAATCCTATATGTCTCTCGCTCTCTCTCTACACATATGTACATATGTATATATATATATATATGTATTTGGGAGATGTAAGTTTGGATATATCTAGCTCTATGTCCTTCTGACACTTTAGCTGCTTCATGTTCTCTGTATGATTGATTTTCTTACGTAGCTAGTTAGGCCGGGTGTATATACATCATACACCTAAGTAGACCGATGGATTTATACATCTATTCACGTAACTTTGTGTCATTTCGACTTTAAAGAAGATAGTCTTCTTATTAGACACTCCGCTATTCTATCCTCCTCATCTCCCTGCCTCTTCTTCTTCTTCTTCTCCGTGTCCTTCCTTCTTAATCTTCTTCTTTTTCATTTCCATCAACTCGATGCTTTATGCGATAGAGAATATGGATCCATTCTACGTCTCAACTATAGCTATCTATGTGTCTATACTTGAGTATAATAGAAGATCAATATATAGGTCTCTCTCCCTTTTCCTAGATATATCTATCTATATGTCTGTCTGTATATTTCTATGGTAGTATGTGAATATGAAGATATACGGTGTTCGAAACTCCTGCGCCACTTCTCTTGCCTGATTAGAACATTCCCCTACTTCACGTGTAGATAGATCTCTCCTTCTGTTCATATCTTTCTTTCTTTTCTCTCTTTCTTTTCTTTTCTTTCTTTCTTTCTGTCTGTCTTTTGTGCATAGATTTGTTCCACGTTCCTTCATCCCCGAGTATTTTACCGAGACACAGCAAGCTACGCACTAGGCAGTCACGTTTTGCTTTCCTTCCAGAAATTCTTTCGATCTTCTTTCATCTCCGTGTTGTGGAGTGAATATTACGAAAAGAGAAGATTCATGAGATGTCTTAGGCGTCATGTCTCTTATCTTCTAAATCAAAGAAGAGAGGAGAAACCTGAGGTTACTCATAGCGAAGACGAAGATGTGCGGAAGGGCGATGACTTAGATAGATCTTCGCCTCCTTTCACATCAGAAAGAGAGAGACAGAGAAAGAAAGACACAAATGAAGAGAAGATAGGAGAAAGCGAAGTCAGGAGAAGTCACCCTTCTTCTTCTTCTTTCTCTTCTTCTCTTATCAAAGAAGAGGCGAAACAGAAGAAGAGAGAAGGGGTGTCTTCGTCTTCTGAGAGAGATAGGTTCAGCGCTTGTCATGAGAATCTTCAACATTGTCACTCTCGTGATGAGTCACCAAGTAAGCTATCTAGTACTTCTCATCTTCATTCAGGTGTACATACACCTCATGTCTCATCTAGAGTAGAAAAGGAAGAAGCGAGGAAAGGTTCAAGGGATGATCTACTTCAAGAGAATGACAATGAAAGACACGGGGCAGAAGCTTCTACTTTCTCTTCTGTTCTTAATGGAGATGATCTTCTTGCACGTGGAAAATTCAAAAAGGAGAATGATGCGACAGTGAGGAAAGCTTTGAAACAACAGAAAAGAAGTCACGACCAATCACAGGAAAACAACGAGGATAGCCATTCTATTCATTCTTCGCTAAAAGAAGAAGGAGAAGGAGGTGATGGATCTGTTGGAGTGTCTGTACACCACCACCCTTTCAAGCCACGTCATCATCGCCATCACTATCAACGTCATGGCATTTTTACTGTTGAGACAGTGAAGATTCAAGATCAGCAAGAACCTTCACAGGATCGACCTTACTATTCTTCATCTTTCTCTTCTTCTTCTTCTCTTCCTTCTCTTTCGCATCGTTCTATAATACGTCGAAACGAGGAAGAACAAGAAGAGGAGGAAAACGGCATCCCCCATTTCTCCAACAATCCAGCAAAGCACCGTCATAAGAAGGGAGATGACGGAAAGATCAAACCCTCTTCCTCTCCTTCTTCTTCTCCACAAGGAACTTCTTCTTCGACCCTATCTTCATCTGAACCGAGAGGACAGGGACAGCCAAGGGAAGAGAAAGACGAAGAGAAAGAAAGAAGAGATAGAATAAAAGAGGTCTCTTCTATCTCTCACGAGAGATCTGTCGCATTCTCTTCTTCACCTCATGAGGGAAACGCCCAGTCTTTCTCAGCGTCAACGTCTTCTTGCTATAAGAGAGATGATCTTTCCAATGAGAGGTCTCCATATTTTAACAAAGTATCAGATTTCTTACAGGAGATCTACGGTGAAGATGGAGTATTCCAGAGGTCTTTCCAGTGGAACGCTGCTCTCTCCTCCTCCTCCTCATCGTCATCACCGTATCATCCTATGGGGGTTCTCTATATGTGTCTATCTCATGTCTTATCATGTCTCACTCAGCTAGCTAAGTGCCGTGTCTACTCACCATCTCTTGATTATCTACGTGTCTGGCAGTTACCTTTTCAAGTCGCTCTGACTCTCCTTGAAGATGCGGCTCACACCTTGCCCTACGCTTGGCAGTTCTCCTCTTCTTCTTCTTCACGTCCTTCTTCTTCTCGTGTCGGTCATCTGCGAGAGAAAGCATCACACCCAACTCTCAAGAGAGAAGAAGAAGGAGATAAGGATACAAGACGTCGAAAGAAAGATAAAGAGAGAAGAGAGAACGAAACCAAAGAGAAGAGAGGAAGAACGGAAGGAAAAAAAGAAGAAGATGAAGAAGAAGAAGAAACGAATTCTGGTATCTTGTTTTGGAGATGCTTCAGTCGGACAGTGAATGATCTTCTTCTTGTTCTCAACTTCGACCATCATTCTCGTCATCCCCGTTCAAATTATCCTCCTCCTTCTCATTCTTCTTCTTCTTCTCCTTTCTCTTCTTCTTCATCTCCCTTTCAAGTCGGAGGAACGGATTATCCTTCTTCACATTATGGGCCGAATCCGTCTTCTTCTTCTTCTTTCTCTTATGGCGGTAGAGGAACACATCGAGTGTATACAAGCCATCATTCCTCTCCCGGTGCCTTCAATCCTTCTTCATCTTCTTCTAAAGCAGATTTCAAGGCTGTCTCCTCTTTCAATCGAGCTCATCCTAACTGCCACCAAGAAGACTCTACAGGCTTCTCGACAAGATCAGGAGAAGGAGACAGAGGCACAGATGCCTGCTCTTCTTCCTCTTCTCCGTTCTTTATTGCTCATCACTATCATAATACGAAAGGAAACATTTCTTCTTCTTCTTCAGCACCCCCTCCTTGTCCTCCACCTCCTCCTCCTCCTCCGCCTCTTCCTTCTTCTTCTTGTTATGGTTTATCTTCGTATTTCTTCGATAAGTGGATTCTCCGAATCGTAGGGGACCTTCTCTCTCGACCTCTGTCACCGGGCTGTCCATGCTATAGCTGCATCTCCACGCACTTCTATCCCTTCTTTGTAAGCAAACAGGAAAGAGATAAAAGAACTTCTCGTAGATAGATCATAAAGATAGATTAAAGATAAATAGATGAATGAAAGATAGATAGATAGATTAAAGATAGATAGGTAGATTGAAGAGAGAGCGGCGTGCGTATTCCTTTATTTCTCTTTCTTTACGTGTTTTTTCTGACTGAGTGTGCATCGTCTGTCTTGTATGTCTACATACATCACACATACATACATAGTCATACATAGACAGACAGCATATGGCTAGTAAATAGACGCCATAATGTTGTAAGCACCTGTCATGTAGGAGAACGAGAGGGGGGGGCAAATCACTTCGTCTATTTTCGGGCTTCCCTGCGGCCTATCTGTATATAGATCTACACATCTTTATCTCTGTATATTTATATGTCTCTATACTTATGGCTCAGCAGTGTATTGGAATGTTGTCGGCAGGTATGTACGTCGAAACGAGAGAAGTCGAGGTCTGTATGGATCTTTGGTCAATCAACTTTGAGAGAAAAATGACAATGTGATGATGCCTCGAAAGAAAAACAGAAGAAGAAAGAGATATAGAAGAAGAAGAAGAGGAAGACTTTTCAGGAGTTGAGAAGGCAACGAGATTCCTCCAGACACTCTACGTGCAATGATAAGAGATCTCGAGAAAAAGAAAGAAAGAAAGAAAGAAGAGAGGCGTTTTCTAAGTGTATTTTTGCAGGCATTTCCATGACAGGATGAATGTAGTTATTTATCCGCAGCAAAGGAACTTCAGATGATGACCCTTCTAAGCGAAAGAACTTTAGATCGATGCTCTTTGTGTTTTGGTTTGCTGCTTTTTTCTCCCTCTCCTGTCTTTTCTTTCCTGAATGAATGAACTTAGGTGAAGGTGGTCGATGAGTATTGCTCCTCGTCAGGCTCAGATCGACCGGCTATTGTGGGTCACGAAGCCTTCTGCATGTAAGTCTTTCTTCTCCCCCTCTCTGCTTCTGGCCTTTGTGTTTCTTCTTCATTCTCTTCTTCTTCTTCCTCTGTCTTTCTCTTTTGGAGAATCCGCCTCGAGATTATAGTGGACGTTCGAGCGAGAGGGAGCAATCTAGGCTGTAGAGAGAAAAGGATGATTTAACACTCTTAAAATGACTTCAGAGAAAGAGAGAGACAAACCTTTCCTTCCAGTCACTACAATAATTCTGTCATGCACTCTCTACTAGAGCTAAAGGAGGGGGGGCGTCTCAGCAGCATAGATAGATTAAAGATAGCTAGCTAGATAGATATAGATAGGTTAAAGATAGGTTAAAGATAGATAGATTGATAGAGTTTATGAACTCTCTGAGAGCTTGTTTTGCTTGTGCGAGTGTCTGTCTGTGTTCTTCTCTCTCTGTCTCTCTTGGTACCGGAAGAGAGACAGAGAGAGAAGCGACACGAGGCAACGAGAGAAGATCTTTCGCATCTAATTATACATCTTCCTCTGTCTCTCTCGTGTCTACTTTATCTGTCTATTTATCCATTCGTCTATCAGTCCCCCTATCTCTATCGAAACATCTTCATAATCTTGGCTTTTTCGCTTTTCATTCCTTGCACGCCCGGCCATTTTGACTACATCTAGACTACTCAATCCTACACAGCATTTCTGGAAAGAAGATAGAGACGCAGGTCTTTCTCTCTCTTTCTCCATCACTTTCCTCATGCTTTTTCTTCTGTTCTTTCGTCTTTCATTTCTTCTTCTCCTCTTCTCTTTCTTTCTTCACTCTTCTCTCCCGTGGAAAGAAAAGTGTCTCTTCAGAATAAACGACTCCGTCAAGAGATTCGCTCTTTCTTCGTCTTCCTTCTTTCTTTTCTTTCTCTTCAGGATGTTCGATTTAGCAGAGGAGAAATCTCAACAGGTTCGAAGAGCCGGGAGTGTATGTGTAAGAGGAGAGGGGCGTCTCGATTCTTCTCCAAAGAGGCAGTGTGCTTCGTGTCGACGGTCGTCGGCATTTCTTTCTCCCTCTAAAGGAAGAAAAGAAGATTTCTCAGGTGGTCCTTCTCACGCCGTCTTATTAAGGAGAAGCCCAGCACGCATGCAGCATGTTCTTCCTCTTCTTCTGCGTCGTTGTGCGGGAATTCTCAAACGATTCGAAACATCCCTCCAGTCTTCTGAGGTATTTCTTTCTTTTTCATCTTCCTTCCTCCTTCTCGCTGGTTAGCCTGAAGAGAGGAGAGCACATCACATCTTGTTTCCTCTCTTCTTCTCTCTTCTTTTCGTCTCTCTCTGAAACATGATAGTGAAGAAGGTGTCGCTCAAGTAAAAGTTGGACTTGTGGCCTTGCTGGTGCGAGCGCAGTGGGTAACCTGTTGGGAAGACGACCCACCGTTCTTGCGGTCGCTCTTCTTGTCTTGTTTGTATCGATGTGCCTTGTGTATGGACATCCAGACACACACAACCTTCCATGTCGCTAGCTAGCTAGATGAGTAGCTGCTCCGCTAGCTAGCTAGCTAGCCACGGAGAATGTAGCTATGTAGACATGACTGTATGCATTTGTTCCGGGGAGAAGGTGAGGAGGGAGGGTGTGTTGTGTAGGGACAGAGTATGGTAGAAGACTTTGTTGGGAATAACAAGAAGATACAGGAAATTCCTCTATGAAGATCCACATACACAGACAGATGGATGGATAGCTACAGTTGCTTCATTCCCTATCATGCCTTCTGAACTCGGCCTCACTATTTCTGTCTATGTATTCATCTATCTATCTTTAAGCTATCTATCTATCTATCTGTCTTTAATCTATCTATTTATCTATCCATCTGTCCGCCTTTAAGCTGTAGGTAATTATAATAGTCTCTTCGTCGTTTTTGTCGGAAGCTTTGTTTCTTTCCTTTTCTCAACTGTGGTGTTCTCTTTTTAATCATCTCTCTGTTCTTTTCTTTCTATCTTTTCTTTCTTTCTTCTTCCGCTTTCTTTTCTGTCTTTTCTTCTCTTTTCTGCTGTCGAACAGACATCTAGCTATATGGAAAGGCATGCATTTTCGGGCCACCGTTCTTATGCTTACTGTGGAGAAGGAATGGCAGGAGAGGGGAGAATAGCTTCATCTTTTTCTTCTCGTCCTCGTTCTTCGCCTTCTTCTTCATCTAATCTTCTTCTTCTCTTCATTCTTTCACGTCTCCGAGCTCTCAATACATCTCCTCTAGCACTTCAAGCTTCTCTCGTTTCTACTGCGACTCCTCGTAAAGCTCAAGAGAGTATAAATGAGAATGTTGATAAGAAGATCGAGAAGTCTTTAGATGGGGGTGATAGAAGAGAAGGAGGCCACGATCTCTCTTCTCTCTCCTCTTCATCGTCTTCTTCGTCTCGGTGTATAGCTGCAATGCATGCAGCAGGTAAGCAAAATGACCTCCTTCAGAAGACTTTCTTTATCGCATATCATTCTTTCTCTCTCTATCTGTATCTACATGTGTGTGAGGTAGAATGCGTATGTCTCATTCTGTGTATGTGTTCTGCTTTCTCTCTCTCTTGTAAACGTCACTATGGAGGCGTTTCTCCTTGGCTGCATGCTCTACACTCACACGCATGCAACCACCCCGTGGTCTTATAAAGAGGCAGTCACATACATAGACATACATATACGTATGTACATATACATACATAGACATACATAGACGTATGTACATATACATACATAGACATACATATACGTATGTACATATACATACATAGACATACATATACGTATGTACATATACATACATAGATATACATAGACGTACCCATGCATAGACATACATACATACATACATATTTCATACGCGCATGCATGTCTCCGTCTCTCTTATGTATTAATTAACTATCGAGCATGTCTTTCCCTGTCTCCCCTTTTTCTAGTGTGTGCGTGTCGATCGATCTTTAGTCTATTTATCATCTTTAATCTATCTATCTCCAATCGATCTCTCTTCAATCTGTCTATCTATCTTTAATCTCTCTATTTCCGTAGCATTTACTAGTTCGCATGTATGTGCCTCATATCATGCGTGGTGACTAGATCTCTTATGTCTCGCGTCGTTTTCTTCTTCTTCTTGTCTTTGTGTGGGAGAGAAGATGAATCTGAATTAATGGATTTCTTCTTTCTTTCCTAAAGCTTCTACTCTTCATTCTTTCTTCTTCCCTTTTGATACACATGGTGTCTAACATCTCAAACAAAGAGTGCTTTCGGATGATTACTTCTCTTTGAGTTCTTGTGTGGCTCTTCTTCGTCTTCGTCATCCAAATTCACTTCCTTTCTTTTCTCTCGTTGTCTCTCTTTCTCCTTGTTTTCTTTCCTTCTCACCTTCTTCGCCTTCTTCTTTGGGTGCGGTGTATGTACACCTTGTCCTACTGCAGGTTCTAAATGCCATCTAATGCTTCTCCTGCCTCATCTCATTGGATGCCTAAGCACCGATGATATGTACGTCGTCACTCCTTCTTCTCTCTTCTCTCTCTCTTCTCTCTTCTCTTTCGTTCTTTCTCTTTCCTCTCAATCTAGTATAACGTGAGGATCCACTGTGTGTGTACATATGTATACCTTCGTATCAGAGCAGATCTCCCGATGTGGTCTATCTATCTCTATCTATGTGTTTGTTTGAATGGCGAAAGAAAGATCTGAGAAAGAGATGTGAAACAAACCCTCACATCTCCTACACCTCCAGCATAGCATGAATTAGTATCTTTCCTCTCTTGGGGTGCCTGAAAGAATAGCATACTCCTTGGCTTGTTCTCCTTTCTTTTCTTCTTCTCCTTTTCTTTCGTTCTTCTTCTTCTATAGGCGTCTTGTATAGCGATGGAATGAGGAAGGAATCCATCTCTTCTCAGGAGTGTTTGAAATATTCAAGGCCGGAGGACGTCTCTGAACAGATCTAGATGATACCTAGATAATGTCTATCTCTACCTAGACGGAAAAAGACATCTTGAGATATTCAGCTGCTGTGTATTCAAGACAGACGGATGACTTCTTATCTTCTTTCTCTTCAGAGATATACATACGCGCAATCACATACATACATACACATACATACATCCACATATATATATACATATAT
>NW_027153444.1:0-26481 GCF_002600585.1 Cystoisospora suis
AACAAGATATTCAGCGCTTCTTGCTTATCTCCTCTGTGTTTTCACACGTCATGGTGTTGGTAATAACCATCCCCGCTCCTCCGGTAACGTGCTTGTGCGCCTCGATACTCAAGAAGCGCTGAATATCTTGTTGCTGAGGCCGTAAGATATCGGTTTTCCTGTTCTGCTCCAGAAGCAGCTTCCGTCACAGTCACTGTTTTGGTAGGAACGGCTCACGGAGGGCGGTATCCCGTCAAGTGCGCAGTCGCTTTGATCCATGGTGCCGAGGGGGGTCGCGAACGGGCAAAACATCGTTCACCGTAGCACCTGCTCTCTTGCATGTTTCTGCAGCCGTTTTACGCGGCACGTATTGCCCCCTCTTCCTGCCCTCCGGTCTTGTCTGGCCTCAGTCACCGTCCGAGACTTGTTCTTTGTCTGCAGGACTGGGCCCTGCGGAGATTCCCGCCATGCTCACGGGTTCGCCCTTCTTCCATGCGGCACCAACGGCGCCTCAGTGTCCGTCGCTTAGTCCGGATGCGCCGACGCTCGCCTGTCTCCAGCCACACATCGAAGCAATGCACATGCGGAAGCTGCTTCTGGAGCAGAACAGGAAAACCGATATCTTACGGCCCCAGCAACAAGATATTCAGCGCTTCATGAGTATTGAGGCGCACAAGCACGTTACCGGAGGAGCGGGGATGGTTCAAAATCGCTTCATCGCGCAGGAGCCGAACATTGGATTCGGTGTCATCACGGTGCCGAACGAGAACGGTATGTGACAGTTGTAGAGCTGATTTGCACGCTTTCGAACAACAGCGCAATTTCCATAGCTATTGGGGTGGTCGGACCGTTCCCAGGTATGTACTGATGTGTATACCGGGACAGTCGGGGCTGGATGAAGATGAGCAGGACCAAGCAGGAAATGCGCTAAGGCCACACCGAGTGCCCACCTCCGTTCTCGGCAGAGTGAGGCAGTGGAGGCCGTCTGGTTCCCGGGTACTTCATTGAGCAGAGCTCTAACAGTGTACTGCCTTCTTACTGTTCTATCTGTGGTCAGCTGCACAGTACAATCATATGATGGAGCAAATGAAGCGGGAGCTGGAGGCGAGCGGGCAGCTCACTACGCCAAACCCATCCGGCATTCTTCTACATGAGAAGGTAAACCGGCTAGGCCAGGGGCCTGTTTTGCTTTCTACGAGCCCTTTGACCCGAGCCTTTGGCATTCCGGCTTCCTTGGAATTTCTGGAGCAGGAGCCAGTCACTACTGGGTCCTGGTACACACTGGACATGCCTCTCTAGATGCAAGGGGTCCGGCTTCGTGCGAATTTGTGTGTTTATCGCAGCTTCAGCAGGAAAGGCAAAGTGGTTTGTCGGAATTCGTGGAGCAGAACAATCGCAATGCAAAGGATGCAATCAACTTGACACGAAGATGGATGGGCCTTCCTCCGCTTGCAGATGACGAAAGGAGAAATGACGAGCCAACTACCGACGCGGGTAGAAAGGATCGTGGCTCAGCGTGTGCTGAGCATGCAGCCTCTCTCGAGGCTTCCACCGGGGACACCCTTGATTCTGCCGGTCAACCCGCTCCTCTGCAGCCAAAACCCGCTGAGCTGGACATCAGCAGTCTCCTTGTCGTTAGCGGGCCGCCGCCTTCAATCCTTCGTCAGGCTGCCAGGGAACATGGGCAAATGCTCCAGTCAGAAATGACGTTGCAAGATCAGCAACGGGAGTTAGAGGCCAAACGAGACAGGCTCCAGGCCGAGCTCTATGCAACTGAATCTCAGCTGCAGCAAGGCAAGTGAACAGTGAGGCTGGTTAGGTCTGTTATTCGAGCAGTTCACGGTTTCCAGCGGGACCCCTTCGGTCAAACCTAATGTCATCTTTCGCCGTGGTGGGATGCGTAACACCTGCTGTGCTACAGCGCCCAGGATTCGATCCTTTTCGTGATCTGAGTGGGGGGCCCCGCTAGCGCATGTCTGCTTGGTTCTTCTGCTTAGAGAAAGTGAGCACGGAGAGTGAGAAAGGTAGCATTTGGGACCATCTGAACCACCACGTGTCTTTTACGTTCGCCGTGTCCTCTCGAAACAACCGGCCAACTTTTTTTGTGGTACCTCCTCGAGGTTTTGCAGGCCTGCGAAGGTGGTACAGATGTGGGGCCCGGTGCTTTGTCTCTGCCACTGACCTGCCTACTCAGGATACCCGGCGCCTGCGTACGGCCAAGGCCCGTACACCGGAGTTGTCGAGGCCAGTAGCTTCTCGGCCAATACAAGCGCGCCACAACAGGAAGCTGATGAGCAGTTTCAATTGCAACGTCTGGTTGAAGTGCAGAATCAGAAAATAAGCTATCTGGAGCAGCTGCTTGAACAGAAGAAGGCTGAGTATTATTCTGGTTTCGGCTCCTCTGTTCCAGAAAGCTTCCCCTACGGAAGCGGGACCAGTTTGCCGTTTGCCTCAACTGCACACGAGCTTGCACTGTCCGACTCAGACGTTCAGTCGGGACCGTCATCGGCTTGGGAGCAACCGGAATCGACTGCAAAGGCGCCTTCGAAGCTGGAACGGCAGCGAGAGTTCAAAAAGCAGCAGAAAAAAGTAGAAGCGAAAACATCAAGCCGGCTGGCCAGCCACGAGAGCTCACACTCCCAGGGAAGTAAGGTAGGTGTTTGTTTCTCAGCTTCTGCTGCATATTTGGTATTCTCGTGGGGGCGTCTCATTTCAGCAGCGCCTGTGTCGGACTGATCTCGCTGTCGCTTCGCTGCTTTTGTGTGCAGGAGGCCGACCTCGATGAGGCACTCAGACGATTTGTTAGTGCCCGGGCGGCGCTGCCTGTTGAGCGCTGCCTCCGTCGGGTTCAGCGGGGGGTGTATTTTCTGGGAAATGTCAAGATGCTAGCGAAGCGAGGTCAGAATGGAAACATCTTATGCATGGCTCAACATGCCGTCGGTAACAGCAAAGTGGCTGTCGGAGAACTCGGAAAGAAATTTGTCAGTTTGGAGCGCTTCTGGGCACACTTTTGCAAGCACTTGGAGACCGCGTAGCTGGGCGGAAAAACAGCACAGCGCAGAGGTCAGGAAGTCATCTGCCCGAGGAGTGTGCGTCAATGGAGGCCAACATACAGGCGTCCGGCTACTGAGCTTGTACTTCACCTGGGTTTTTCCTGTTGAATTCATTTCTTTCGGCGTTGCTTCAGAGTACTGCATTCCAGTCAGCTGAAGGGATTTGTCTGCTGCCGGGTTTCGCTTGAAAGACCTCAGCTTCGATGCTGTCTTGCGCGCGGCCTCATGCTCCTGACTAGCAGATCCTCTATACAAAGCGGCAATGTTGTTTGGAGGGTTCACTTTCGTGTTTTTATCCCTACCAGTATTACCTAGGAACTAAGACTGTTTCGTTTGCCAAAGGTGGGGGCAGTTGTCTCCGACTGACTACTGTGCCCCGCCGTCGTTTTTTCGTTAGTCGGTTTCAGTGTTGTTTCCCCCCTCGAAATCCGGCCCCACTTCCGCTGTATCTCGTTGACTGGTGGATTCCAGATTTTTTTGGCTCCGCGCTCTCCGCCGATGACAGTAGGAATCTTGCTTGGTTCGGTTCAACTCTAGCCACAGCTGCAGCACCCATTCGAAGTGTTGTACATCTGTAGTTGCGTCAGCGTTTTTTTCGGGCTCTTTTTCGTTGTACTGTCTTTTTCGCGCGAGTTCCTGATTTTTTGAAGTATTTGGATGCCCGGTGTCGTGCGTGGTGTCGGCGCCATTTGTCCTTGAAACTCGGGAACAGCCAGAGAAGAACGCGTGACGGGGAAAGCACTTGGTCCGAACTATCGGACTAAACGGACTTTCCCAGGTGGCGTACTTCCTGCGTCACCGACAATGGGGATAAGTACTGCTCTCGTTGCCACCTGAGGCCACTACCAAGAGTAAGCAATTTCAGTGGGCTGCACGCGCCGGTGTGCCGGTGAAGACGTCCGGCCTGAGACCGCCACTCGACCACAACTGGGTTTGGTACTCCCTCTCTTTTCGGACAGAAGCGCCTTCAGTCGAATGATTATGCCATAAACTGCGCCCCCGCGTCCGCTGTTAGAGAGCGTGTGACGCTGATGTACCGTATATCTTCAGATACAGTTGCCGAACGTAAACCCTGAACGCTGGCGATAGTGAGCTCCGATCCAGTTCAGCCGGGCGACTGGCAGTAAGCCGGCGCTGCTCGAACGCGCTACCCGCAACCAACCCAGTAACGTTCCCGCGAGTCACCATACATCCTTTTTCTTCATAAAAATACAGATTTTTTTGTGCGTGAGGATTCTTCTGAGCGACATTTGCGCCCACAATGACTGTTTCTCTTTCATCACGCCAAAGGTCGGGGGGTTCGTCATTCCGACCAGATTCGCCTTCGCTGTCGCCAATGCTGCTGCGCAGTCTTTCGGACCCTGAACGCGCCGAGCCGGCGTGCAACCAGGTAAGTAGCATCTTCGGTTGCCCGGCAAGCTTCCGGCCCTTCATAGATGCTCGCGCGAAACCTGCATCTTGCGCACTTCCTTGTACAGGTCTCGACTACTGACGAATGCTTCCACAAAAGACGGCTCACCCGCGGCGTTCTCCGGAAGCATGACAACGCCTCACACTGCAGTCCGAAAACGGGATGCGACTCAGTAGATAACTTTATTTCGGCTTGGCCTGCTTTCTTTTGTTATCCGTTCACCAGTAGCAAATCCCATGCAAACCTACACGATACCAGGGATTCTTGTCCTGCTGCATTCCCCGAAACGGACCACACCGAGAATCGTTCAGCCAAAGCGCCAGCGAAGGAACGGCTTTGTACTCTACGGGCGCGGGCGCACGAGGGAGACACCACGCCAACATTTGACGACGAAACCCGGTTGGCTACTCCCACGTCAGCAGCAGCTTCGCCTGCGCCACAGTGCGGCTTGAAAGGTGGCATTGTAGCTACTTCAGTGAGTCGTGCACCCCCGAAGTGCCCTGCTGGAAGCTCATCGAACGTGTTCTGGGAGTGCGAGCGCTGTCGCGGGGAGAGAGGACCATCACTCAAGGTATGTCTCGCCGAACCAACTGAGACAGTTCCTGGTACCTCGGAGACAGGGAAGCGCCTCGGCTTGTAGGTTGTCTTGCAGAACACGCAGCATGACCCTAGAGCGCTGCTCTTTGTTCTGCTTGTGCCGCAGCAACTGCCTTGGCCGTCCTTCGCGGCGATTATGTCGTGGTACAGCGAAGCCTCCAAACGCCTAGCCTCGAGCGAGAAGTTTTTTAGTTGCCGTTGCGGCCGGAACCATCACTCCTCAGGTCGAGTAACGGCTTCATTGCTCGTTGACTGGGAGAAGAGCCTCCTACGTGAGTTGTCGGAGCAGCATGTTATACCTGCCAGAAGTTTCAAGAACACGAAACTCCGGCTCATACGTGATTTGCCTCCGGATCACACTCGGATCCGCAAATACAGTTTTTTACGCAAGAGTCAGACCGACTCTAGCTCCGACACACGTATGCTACAGATGCCTGTGTGCCGGCATCACACCAGTTTAACCGCTTTCCGGGAGTCCGCTGCAGAGGCCATGGACAGCGAAACTAATCTTGTCTTCAACAGCGGAGCACAGTGGAGAATACTATGTCCGGTCTGTGGTGTCAGACAAATTGTTGGCGCTCCATTACTTTGCAGTCTATGGTGAAGTAGCGGCAGACTGCAACCTTTTACTTGAGACGCCAGACAAAATAATGTCTGCTCTCCCTAGAAAAAAAAAAAATTGTCGGAGGTCCGGCGGAAGTTCTCGCTTCGAGCAACCCAAACTGGTGACCTTCAGCGGGTCTGACCAGACTGCCGTCCCGGCCCTTTTTCGGTCCATCTTAACCTGAACTCGGCAGATGTTTCGGCTGCAACCGGTATTGCTACTACGCATTCTGGCGGTAGCCCCGGCAGCGAAGAGTGCTTGTGGGTTCTCGTCAGTTTTCTGGGTTTCTGGTGACTAGAGCCGCGTAAGCAACCCACAAGATTGCTAGCGGCACGGGTCACATTCAAAAAGAAGAATGAGCGCTCAGCGGTGGTCTCTACGCAGTAATACAAACTTCATTTTCCAACTGCATTTTCTTGGGGAGGAGAGCGGGAGCTGATATGCCTCTTACCACCCGTTGTCCCCGCCCTCTAGAACGGAGCAAAATCGATACTATTTCGCCGAGACAATGCTCCGGTTCAGGATCCGGGGACAGTCGATGACCCGCGCAGGCGAACACTCAGACACATCTCATCGCTCAAGGAAAAGGCGGTGATGAATAAGAATACAAGTTTCCAGTTGTGCATCAGGTCCGGTGTACATGACCAGTGACTAGTAGAAGCCAGTTTGTTCCCTGCGGGACGAATGTAAGGACAGCCGGGCGGCAGTCCGAGTATGCTTCTAGGACTTCTCACTCCGGGCCAGAAACTAAATGATCGGGTGCGGCCAGGGAGAGAACGTATTTCTTTGGATACCGGAGAGGGAACCTGAGCAAAAGAATTTGCGACAGGCCTTGCTCTAGTCAGTCACGGCCGCCTTTCTTCAAGAAAAATTGAAAGCGAAATGCCGCACCGTCCAAGTAAACAGGAGAACCTTCAGGACACGACAGAGGTGGGACACGTTCTGGGAAACTACTCGAGTGCTAATTATCCCGTCCATCGCACAGCTCCGTGCGACAGCGTTTCCTACTTGCTAGAGACCGCACTTTTTCGCGGAGCGACAGAAAGAAAACCAACCCGAAGGGGACGGAGTCCAGACCGCAGGATCAAGTTGAGTCTTTTCTCCACACACCTTCTGGGCGTCCGTAAAGCTACGTTCGAGTCGAAGAATCCTCACAGACCTTCTTGCCAAAATGCTTAACTAATTTGTTACAAACTAATTAAACAAAACTAAGATGAGGCGTGCCACCAAATCATCCTCGTTCGGGATTCCCGCTAGATCTCTTACGTATCGGCTCACTGCCCATCACCGCGGACCCGTCTCCCAAGCAGGATCCGATAAGCTTCTGAAGTGCCGCAGTTGATCCTACCTTGTGACTGAGACACACTGAGTGATGACGGTGTACCTCGCCGCAGCTGCCGCCGCACCGCAGGTGATTCTCTCCCAAGAAGACCCGCAGACTGCAAACTCTTGTTGGCACGGGAGGTGTCTCGGCCAACTTTCGCCAAACTGTCTGATACGTAGAACCGGAGAACACAGAGTTCTGCTCTGCTCTGCGTCTCCTCTCAAGGCTTGTGTGGCAGAAAACGCTTGGAGCGCTGCGATGGTATTACGCATCAAGAGCTTTACGCGTCGCTTTTGCTGTGTTAATTTTCTTCCTTACCAGCGTTTTTCTGTCTGACCCATCAGGGTGGGGGTTCATTGAACCAGTATCCGTCTTCTCCCACATCAACATCAATCACCTGCTGCACTCCGGAGGCGGTCATGTTGACACCAGCTCGTCCTCCCCACCTGCCCCTGCACTCCCTTCGACTAGAGACTTCGAAGGCGACCGCTTGCTCAGGGTGACGGCTTTCGACTTTACTTTTAGCTGACTTGGTCTCCTCTTCACCGGGTAAACTCCAGGAACTAATAATCGCCTGCTGTTTCTTCGATTGTAATTCAGATCCAGAAGCACACTTCTGTTCCACTTTTGCTCGGCCGTCAGGCCATGGCCGCTTTCTGCTAAAACAATTCGTTACAAAGCTTGGAGCCACTTCTGCAACCCCACTTTCATCTTGCCACCCCGCACACAACTCCCCTCGAAGCTGGCTCGGTGATGCTGGGTGCAAGTTGTCGCCGCCTCCTGTCTCCGTTGCGCCGCCATCTCCCTGTCCGAGTTGCTGCTCCTCAAGGGGGTCCACGGCGGGGTCCGCATCGCTCTTGGAAATGCCCCAAAGCGTACTACAGCTTCTACCATGAGTTTGTTGAAGAACCGCCTGACGATCGCGTGCGGAATGGAGGCCCGGCGAGGGGTATCTGTTGAGTGAACCTCCTGAGGAAGCGTGGCGCCATCTGAACATACGCGATACGCCATTCCAGTCACATGAAGAGCTGCTCCACGTAGGGGATTGGTCGTTTTCCTCGACTTTTCCTCTCCTGTCTTGTTCGACCACGCCCAAGACAAGTTCATTAGTCAATGCCAGAGCACACCTCATGCACAACGTTTCTTCCGTTCGCACCTCTTCTTCATCGGATGTCTGGTTTTCATTCTCATTGGAGGATGAACGAAAGTGGTGGCTGTCGTCTTGTCTCGGTTTAGCCCGTCCATGTGATTTTTTTTGCTTTAGCCCAGGACCTGACGAGCGACCCCCGGGATCATTCCCACCGCAAACGTGGCAGTTCGTTTGCTGTTCTGTGCTCACATCCAAGTAGGTGGCGACAGTTCCGTTATCCGGAGGAGAGGCGCATATATCAGGCGTGACTATGGCCATCAGCCTTCCCAACAACGACTTTGTTTTTTCCCGTACCACTTCACGAGGAACAAGATTCGGCATCTCGCGATCACTCGGATTGCCTGAACTATAACGAGGCGGCGGTGTTTTGAACTCTGTTTTTCCTGAGCTCTTGTCTCCCGCCATAAAAGGTGTGAAAGAACCGTGGCCGTCCCGGAGTCCTGAGAAGTTTTTCTCTTCCATGTCGAGCTGTCGCTCCACGGTGGATACAGCGTGCTCCCCTTGAGAACTGCTGTCCCGAGATTTATGTACAGTATACATACGGTACTCCTGCAGTCCTGTTCTCTGTTGCAACCTGTGAAGGGCCAGTACCCGCAGCAGGAGAGGTTCCAGCCGTCGTGCCTCCCGGGCCAGATCGGATGCAGATCTTTTCCTGGTAGAGAAGCATGAAGCGAAGACCTTGCCGAAATCCATCCGGAACTGCGAAACTCGGTGGCTTGCCTCTGCTTCATGTTGGACCTTTTCACGATACAGGCACGCAAAAAGGACTCGTTGACAGGTTCTCAATCTCAGTGCTTTCTGTCCGGCTTTTACTACCTCTCTGTCGATCTTTGCCTCCTTCGCGCACAAAAGTCGGACAACATGCAGAAAAATTCTTCTCTGTTCTCCCGAAAGATTGTCTTCCTCGCCTCTTTCGTCTCCCCACGAGGAAAAGGCACAACGGGGTTGTCCTTGAAGCTGAGTAAGAAATGAAGATGAGGGCACCGCCCCATCTTGCGCTGAGATAGAGGCATCTTCACCGCTGTAACAGAAGGGGATTGACTGGTCTCGTAAGGACACAAGACAGAGGGAGGTGCTCCCGTTCGCGCTTGCATCCCACGGAGACGGACTGAGGAAATAACTTCCCGTCAAAAAAGCGAGAGCACTGCTGATCGCGACGTTGCTGGTCACTTCATCCGTTTTCGGGGCACAGCGGATATAGACACACCTGGCAAGAAGGCCCACACGGACAGGCAGACACTTGGGAACTCAATTCTCTCTTCTTGTCGACATGGCGCGCACCGAATAACTAACTAACCTCAGTCAGCCGGGAAGTGATCCTGCTATACCCAGTGAGTTTGAAAAAGAGTTCCCTATCTACTGCGAAGAGGGCCCGTTCCAGGACCAAGCCCCCCTCAGTCCGCCCGACATTTCCACAGCAGCAAAACGGTACACATACAGGAGAAACAAGCGGGCACCGCTCGGCTGATGTCTCGTGGCGGAGAGAACGGGAACTTGCCCTGAGCCAGGGACGGACAAGAACTTGAGGTTTCGGTGTAGATTTCGCCTTTCTGGACTTGGCATAACGTTGTGTAGTTGGTAGGAGCGTACATTCCTAAGGATAGCTACGGTTCCCTTCGGACACCTTCGCAAGCACAGAGGAACAGAGCCCGCCGGAGGAACAGACTCGCTTTGATTTTTCGTCCCGGGGGGTCTTTCGGGCTGTGAACACTACGCTTCTCTGATGGAACCACCGCGCTGCAGAACTGCTGCCACAGGAAACCGTGTCCCCACCTATACACGCAGTCACTCAACATCAGCGAAACTCTGAATAACACTCTAGCAACCAAGGACTTTTCCTGAGAGCAACACCTCCTAACACATCTTTGTGAACCTGTCAAGGCTGTGTCATGCTAAGCACTTGCCCTCCCACTACGGCGTTCCAACGCAGCCTAGGCAAATCCAACCACCCACTACAGTCAACCGATCCGTACTAAACAACAAAATCTCCTGGTGTCCTCACCTGCCATAGAAGTGAATGCCGACAAGGTGTGGTCTTTGTTTGTGACCACAAGCGACCCAGCCGAGTTGATCATTCCCGAGAGCTAAAGCTCTCTTCACCTCGTACAAGGCTTCGAAGTGACTGAGGGCGAACGCAAAGGCCGATGGTCTCCATACGCATGTGCGGCGCAGTTCATCAATAACCGTGGCCAGAAGATCAAGCTTCTCTTCGTATATGACCGTTCCGGACCGACAAAAAGAACCGGAAGACGACACAAAGCCTGTCTTTGACCTTCTGTCTCCCTCTGTTGACTGGGCTCCCGTGTGTTCACTACACAATGGTAAAAGCCGGACGGGCCAAAACTCCATTCGCTCAGCTCTTTGCGATGAAAAGGATTGCCGTCCACGGGCTGGATCTTCGCTAGAAGACACAGGGTTGAAGTAAGGTGGGTCCCTTTTTGTGCTGTAACTAACATCACCAGGTATTCTGTCATTGTTGTCGCGCACTGCCTTATCCCGCAAGCTCCTGGAAATGGACGACCGCCCCCAGGAGCTTCTATCTGACACAGTCGGTTGGGCTGACCCCCGCATGTCGCGGGGGTCTACCCAAACCTCAATGAGGGGTGCTGGAGTGAGAGGACAGCTACTATTGTCCAACCGTGAGCGGCTTCCAATGCCGCAAATCTCCTCCTGTACCACCTCTCCTTTCCCGTGCGGAGAGTCGTTCATCAGTTGAGCTCTTGCGCGCGGCGCGGCTTCATAAGAGGTGGGACATCCGTGACTTCGAGATTGACAAGACTCCGAAGACCCTGTAGGGTTCCACCCCCGAGTGAATTTTGTCGGACTGCAGGGAGAAGCCGCGGAACAGTTGTTGGAGCGACCTTTCCAAATATGATGGGGATCGGAAGACATGCTTGGCCTGCCGCTTGGTGCAGCTGGAAAGCTCACATTCTTCACATCCGACCCAAACACCGGCGGTTTCCGTCCTGCTGCTACATCGTCTCTGCCTCGCAGCAGAGCTTCTGCAAGGCCAGCTGAGGTCACCGCTTTCAACACATCGACCAAGCCATGTCCGACACGGCAGTCGGGGGCTCCCGCACTGCTTATAAGACTGGCTCCTAGTGTACTCGTCGCTACCTCTTTCGGAGAGAGCTGCCCACGGGGCCCGAACAAAACGCCGTTACTCTTTGCCTTGTGTGACAAGAAAACGGAGATCGCACGGAGGACCTCAACATCAAAGTCGCCGGAGTACTTCCTGCAGATTCCGAAGAAAAATGCCGGGTCAAGAGAGCCGTTGTATGTTGGACTCGCTTTAGCACGGCTCGACTCCTCGGTGAAATGTCCTGACGAACGTTCAGTTCGTGCACGAAATTGAAACTGTGCTTTGTTTTTCCCTGGTGCCAATGCCGGGTTCCTACCTTGCTCGCCCGCGGTCAAAGGCACTGCTCCCGCGTGTGCAGGAGAGGTGACGGGTAGCCAAGCAGGGGAGAATACGAGAAGAAGATCACGGAAGACCGCGAGAGGAAACCGACAGTGAGGTTGACCGCACAGCATAAGGTTCTCCCGGAAAGGGAGAACAAGCAGACTATCAACGTCAGCAAGAAGAAAAGCGGGCAGAGGAGGAGACGACGATATCACAAGAGAAGACTCGGGACACACACCGTCAGCTGGACCCTTCTCGGATCGAGCAGAGCCACCAGGCGACGACGCCACAGGAGAATGACGAAGATCGCGAAGAGGCGACAGAAGAGGCGCACAATGCCCCGTAGAGCGCGGGAATGATGAAGATAGCGGAAGTGGGGCTGCGAGACAGGACGTCAGGAGAGCGATCTCCACAGGATCGTTCAACCGGAGGAGCTGGGTGTAACTACTCCACAAACGGTGCGCGAGAACTTTCGGCGAAGATGACGGTGCGGCTTCCAACTCACTTACCGCAAGCGCGGACTCACAAGAGGGCAGTGGTGTATCTTCCTCGGCTTCACAGATTAAAGTGAGAGCTGACGCTTCATCCAAGCTTGATTCGATGTCGAAGCAAAAAACGGAGCCTACGTCTTTTCGGTTCGCTCCTCTTTCTGCCTTCCTTGGTTCGTGCCTGGCGCTCTTCGCCCAGTCAAGCGCCTGCCAGCCCACACCTCCACCGTTCGCTCTTTGAGTGAATGTTTTCCTACCGCACTTTCCGGGCGCCAATTTTGTCGCTGATTCTTCATCCAGTTCCTCATTGCTCGGTATATTACGTCTTCTCAATGCGCAGCACCTCCGTCGCTTCTCTTCTCTTTGTGGCCCCGCTAACGCATCTAGCAGGCTTCCACTATCCTCCAGATCTCTACACTCGCCTGCGTCATTGGTCGTTTCTTTCCCTCTCCTTGAGCTTGATCTTCGTCTCCTTGGCAACAGCAGAAACCCCAGGAAACACTCCACCTTCCGTTGCCAGGTCTTCACCGTCTCGCGAGACGGAAGGCGGGCATTATCAGTATGCTTTCGGAGCGAGTGTCCCGACGGCGAGCACGTCAACATGCTGAGCACCGCCGAGCCGGAGAGGCATTGCCTGACTGCGCGTATACACCGAATATCCTCTCGATACCAGGCATGCGTCGGTGACAGGACAAAATCCCCCCCTCCTGCAACCGAAACTATGAACGCAGAGGCTGGAACTTCATCTTCTTGTATGTCAGCACGTTTCATATGTTTTCCTCTGAACGGCTTCTCCGTCCCGCCTTCTGGAAAATTTGCGGCCCAACTGCTTCCTGGCCCCCTCCCGGCCTTGGCATTCCCCCCGCTATCCCAACTCCACGCCTCATCGTTCCGGCTCGCTACTTTGTCTTGAGGAACTCCTCCTTGCTCCTTCGTCGGCCTAAAAGACGTGTCCTTTTCCTGCCACTCCTGTTTCTCCCCGTTTCTTCTCCGTCCAGAGCACTGCCCCGCTGAAGCCCCTGTACGGGATATAAAGCAGACTATCACAGTCCGGGCAAACAGAAGAAGAAACAGTTCTTGAAAGTGACTTACAGGTGGCAGGAGAGAAGCTGCCACAATTTCCCTTTTGAGAGGAGGCGATCCACATGGCCAGTCACCGGCCCCAAGCGACGCCAGAGAAGCAGATGAAGTGCCGGTCCCTTCTTCATCCCGGCATCCGCCACGCTCACAATCTGCTGCCGCGAGCCCGCTGCGAAAGCTCTCCGCGGTTCCGGAGGCCGACCCACCCCATTCGGCAATCCGCAGAAGAGGCAGCTGCCTTCGACTGGAAGCGAAATGGTCTGCCACAGGCACGCAGAAGGTAAGCACGACACAACGGGGAGATTTCCGGAGCAGCAGTACGGACACAAAACGCTTCGCGATGTGCAACAACTCACCAGACTTACTGTAGAGGTATGCAACGGCTACGTCTCGTAAGCCTCCTCCTGGAAGCTGCACAGCTTTCACGTTTGCGACATCACGTCAGTTATCGGTCCACAGAGTTACCCACTGACACATATGTTTACCTGTGAAAAGGGCAAGTGGAAGGTGGCCGCGCACGACGGAGAAAACACGGAAATCTACACAGATACGACATATACAGACCAATTCGAAATGTGGACGCAGGCCTTTGACTTCCTACCAGAGTCACTTGAGGGTTGTCTGGGGTAGCACCCAGCGGCGCCTGAAAGAACCGAGGATGCACCCACCAGGGCCTGGTCTGTCCACCCCGCGTCGAGTCCTCCACTCATCCAATCTTCTGTCGTCACGAATTCTTCTTGATTGCTTCCTGAGGCTTTCTCCCCTGTGCAGGTAATACCGCCGCTGCGGGTATACTCATATCGTTCAGGCTGTCTGTCTCCATCGAGAGAAATTTCCTCTTTTGCTGCCGAAACATCTCCTTTGCCTGCAGATGTCGCTGCCGGGGCACCACCAGAGGCGGCATCCTCGGAGCGGCGCCCTGCTGTGACAAAGAGTGGACGAACCAATTCAAGCGCAGCGCTCCATGGAGGCGAGCCCGCAAGGCGCATCTCGTCCTGGGCCAACCTCGAGAACTCCAGAAATCGTGACAGCTGTTCCTCGTTCCCTTCTGCAACACAGACCAAGCCATTTAAGCGATGTTTCCGCATCCATACAAGTTCCTCTTGTTTCTCCCGGCTGGCAAATCGAAGTAAGAACGCACGTGAAGGCATTGCTCGTGACTGCAACGCCATATATTCTTCAAACTGCCTATCACAAGTGCCACGTCCGGAAGCGGCGGCAGCTGCCCGAGCCGCAGATGCTCCTTCGCCTTTTCCCCACTGCTGCGAACATTCCTCTGCGAAAAAACTGTCTGGATGGTCAGGAACCACGGTGCCATCTGGAAAAACGCCTCCATCGCTCTCTCCACTTTGTGGGCCCCTGCGACATCGGCCTCCTCGTCTCCACTGTTGCTGTTTCCGGCGCTCTTTGACAAAATCGCGCCTCTCAACCTGACACAGACCAGACAGGTCTCGAAGCCTCGCGTAAGGGGGGCTGGGACTCCGGAAACCAGCAAGGCGTTCAGCCTCCGAGCTAACTAAAGATCCTTGGACGCTAGGGGACGACATCTGGTTTCCCACCGAGTCGTTGCCGCTGGTGATCACTTCTCCCCTGAGCTGAGGGTGTGAGGAGGCGGGTGCCTGTGGACTCGGTGGCGTCAAACCACTTCTTCCGTCTGTAGTGCCATGCCCGCTCTGCGCTGCTACGCACAAAGAAACAGATGAAGACGGCTGTGCCTGCCGGTGTTCATCATTTCTTGAGACGCCGCTGGTCGGTCGCAGATGTCTACCTCCGGATCCTGGCCGGTGAGATGGTTCAGTGAATGTGTGGGACAAGCCGTGCTGTGACCATCCAGAAGTCTTCACAGAAGACGAACTGCCCTGTCCCCCCCGTCCGTGCGCGGGGCGCTGGTGCTGATCTGCGAAGCCGAGGGAAGCCGCTGGTGAGAAAAAGGGAGCTATAGAGGAAACGCCAAACATCTGGGGGGACGAAGACGTTGGATGACAGGCTCTCCACGTCGTGGACTGAAGTGAAGACACACTACCGGCTCCGCACAGCGAGAAGGAGTCCAGACTCTGGGTAGTGGACACCCAGAGCGAAGCGTTATTTGTCTGTTGGTAACAGGACGAGTTAGAGAGCTCTCCAAGAGCACTTGTCAGCAATGCGCTGTCGAGGCTGGAGTGCCCGAGATGCTGAGAAGCAAAAGTTCTCTGATCAGGAGGCCCGGAGAAAGAGTGACTAAATGAACTTCCCCCCTGAGAAGGCGCGTAGCATCCGCCACACGGACTGCACTGCTGCCCCGGATCTCCTCTTCCCCAAGTCTGCGAGCAGGCCATTCCAAACTGAGGCGGCCTTGGGGGGACCGTATGATCGAGAGAGAGAGACCCGCTGTTAGGTATATCACGGGACTGCTGCCAGCAGCATGGTATGATGGCGTCTGCCGCGTTTGACAAATGTGTTTTTGCGTTCGTCGAGCCTGCGAAAGGGTGAGACCAAGAACCACAGTGAGAAGCGTTGTGCGAGTCCTGTAGGCCGCCAGCCCACTGAGACTGAGAGGGGTGGATGGCTGATGTAGAGCGTTGAACGGGATCACTTCCAGCTCCACAGGAAGTCCCCTCCACCGAACCTTTTCTCCATTGCTTTTCACGTTCGGCGAGCCACGTGTCAGCTGAGGCTTGCTGGTCGTGGCAGCTGCTGATTCCTCCTTGACCCGGTGCGAAACCATATACTCCAGGCTCCTTCGCGAACGGACGTTGTTCCCAGCCCTGCTGTTGGGAACTACGAAAATACTCGGGAGTCCCTCTCTCTTCACAGGCGCCGCCGGTTTGCGAATCAGCTGAGGAGTTTGGCCGCACCTCGGCAGCCTCTGATGAGACCCATTTTCTGGGAAACGGTTGTTTCTCAGTGGCCGCCAGAGGACGACTGTCCTGCAACACATCTCCACAATCGAAACCCTGCACTCTTTCAGTCTCCTCTTCCTCGTCTCTCCGTACAAGAAAGGCTGTCAGGAGAGTCTCAATCTGTCTGAGCTCGGATGCAGAACCCGCCGGAGACCCCGAGAGCGGGAAGGTCGCGGAGACAGCCATAAGGCGTGAAAGGTCGAGGCTTTTGAGAAGTGGCATGCAAGCAAAGACTGCGGGACAAAAGGCAGAGCAAACGCGTAAGAGAGTTGCCTCCCACTTCTCCTGCAAGCTGAAGGAAGAAGCTGGAAATGTTAACCGTCCCTCCCTGCAAGTGAACAGGTTTACAAGGGCTTCAGCTGCTGCTAAAGAGCTTTCTTTTGCCTCCTCCGTCTTCCTAACACTCGGCACCATAGAACTCGTACTATTACCACTCTTACAATCTTCGCTCAAGTGCACGTCCGTTGGAGCCCTTTCGAACTCATCAGCCCTCACCGTCCTTGACGGCTGTCCAAAAAGGAGGCTGCTACCTGTCTGTGTCGCGGTACTTCCGGATATTTCACGTTCGGTACGGCGGCCCTCGGCGTGTAAGTCTGGGTGTCCCCCATCCGGCTCCGCAGTATCTGTGGGTACTTGTGCTACTTTGGGAATTTCAGAGGAGAAAACATCGCAAGCTGCCAGGAGACTTTCTACTTCCTCCATCGCCACTATTCTCCCTAACTTTGTCTCTCTCTCACGAGCAGGAACGTAGCAACTGGTAAAAGCTTCTCCTAACAGTCCTTCGGTCCCCGGTACTTCTTCAACAAAGGAACATCCAAACGGTGCAAATCCCCCAGCCAGCGCGAGTTGGACACGCCAGACCCAGCTGCGGAGAGACAAGCACTGAGACGACGCAACAGACGAAGAGGGCGCAGAGAGAACGGAAGGGCCCACAACTTCGGCGGAACCTTGTGCAACACCTGCTACGTCACGCGAGCCTGGGTGCCTATCTAAAGTACTTCCTGCCACGCAGACTGGCGGACGAGTGGACGTCAGACCGTAGTCCTGAGACAGTCCGGGTATAACCACAATCTCGTTCTTAACAAGTGTGAATTCCGGAGAACGCATTTCCTCTGGCTCTATCCCGAGCCTCTTGAGACGTCGCTGCAGTCCGTGGAGCATCTGAGCTGCGTCTCTAACTTCTTCGATGCGCAGTCCCAAAGCTTCGCAGACGTCGTTGACTTGACGGGAAGAAGAGAAGGGAGAAGTCTTCTTGAGTCTCCGACATCCTGGACCTTCCGCAGCACTTTCGCAGGCTTGTCCTTCAGGAATGCCTGGCTGCAGAGCAGAAAGTCCAAACGCTCGCTCGAGTTCAATGAAAGTTATGATTTCCGCAGATACATCACACGGGATGCGGGCACCCCACACATCTTCATGGTTGCCTGGAAAACTCTCTTGTTCTGCCGTATTTTCACTCTTCGAAAAAGAAGAAATAGGACCTGGAAAACGCTGCGACTGGTGAAAAGAAGGGCGAGAAAAAGTAGAGTAAAGAAGACGACGAAAAGACAAGGGGCCTCGGGATGCAGCCATTTTCGACCGTCGGGACTTGATGAACTGAAAGACGTCACAGCTCAAGCGGGAGGCCGATGAGTTTCCCTTACGACCTTGCGGTAAATCTGAGGAGGAGACAAAGAAAAACAGTTACACAAGCTTCTTCACCTAGTCTCCCTTCTGAAGCTCAAGGCGCTCTCACTGTCCAGCGCTCCTTCCAGCCCTACTCCTACAACTGCAGTCAGTCAGCAGATACATTATTCTAGATCGGCTACGTCAGCGAAAAAAGGACGAGGGACGGAGCGGAGGTCAGGGTGAGAGACACACCAAAGAAAGAGTCGAACACCGGGCCGCACCACCTTTTTTCGACTGAACTCGTAGAAGCCACGCAGTCTGCGCACGCGATCAAAACGCTCTCAGAACTCAAGGGTAACAAGAGAGGTTCACGCATCGATCCAGCAAGCAATGCACGATAGCAGAGAAACCGCAAGCGGGAAATGAAGAGAGAAGCGAGACCGAACATTACTTCGAAGATGGCGCTGCGTTGAAAACACGGGACACACAGATTGAAGTACAAAAAGCACCAATGAAGCCTCCCTTCCTCAAACACTTCTCATCCCGTCAATTGGGGGGAATGCCTGTGGGTTCATTTGCCTCTATAATTTCACCGATGCTACAGCATGACGATGCTACTTGTACGCAAAGGGCGCTTCTTTTAGTTGTTACTAGACAGATACACATGATCTGCCTGGGTGACAAGAGACGCTGCTATGCTGGGAGGGCCCACCAGCTAAGAGAAAAAGAGATGCGCGCCCAGACGCGAAGATGGCGGCAGCTCGTAGAACACCGTCAAGAACTCCGAGGAGGCGTGCGATAATCAAAGCTTTGACAAGCCACGAAGGCAAAGGAAGATCACAACAGATTCTGCCGAGCTGGGTAAGAGAAATTTCAAAAGCGCATCCTGGATTGTTGTTGTTCTCGACGCATGTGACAGCACCTGTACATCAATCACATCACAAACGTCAACATAATACATAAACAGGGCTTCGGGTGAAAACAAGGAAGAAAAAAAGAGCTCTACAGACTCTACTGGTTATGGAATGAACTTTCCACGGCTCGCAATGTCTTCTGCTGGGTGTGTCTGCGTCGCTTGTCGTGACTAAGACGAGAAAGCGATGGGCGGCAGGCTTGAAGGAATGCCATAGAGCGACATACACGTGATACATCTACATGTCTCCTCCTTTCAGTGATTTGAGTGCACCGTGTGCCCCGCAGATGGAGTGGTATTACCTCTCGCGTGTAAGACGGATATGGCATGAGAGATATCCTTCGACCGCGGAGAATCGAGAGTCTGAGAGAGAATGAAAGGAAGGTCCGAGCTGCAGAAGGGGAAGGCAGCTAAAATATCCAAAATGACCTATACACAGGAAACATGAAACCCGGGCAGACGAGCAGGGAGAAAAAGAACTATTATCTGCTTTTCGTCATCGGCGCGGCTACACCCCCGCGCCGAAAGACGACGTAGCAGGTATCTACTGAGTGGATTGACATTGAATGGCGGAGAGCCACGACAACCTGGTCGCCGCTGTGTGAACCTCTAGTTGCCTCTCATCATGGAGTCGGGGAAGAAGGAGCGGAAGAGACTGTGTGTGAACAATGAAGACCAGAAACACAGTTTTAGCCGCTCTGTCCACTCGCAGAGATGCCCCAGGACTCCTACAGTCTATGACGAAAAAATACACTCGAAGCGAACAACATCAGATGGGCTGAGTATCACTCTGTCTCTTTCAACACAAACAAGCGGACTGCGGTACAGTGAGTGGGGTTGCAAACAAAAAGACAGATAAATACAAGAAGTACAGCCACACTGGGCGCTACATTGTTCAGGCGGTTCCGCTCCCTCATCGTCATCTTACATCTTCCAAAGGGGACCGGAAAATCTCCGGAAGATCTGCTACGGGCAGTAAGTCCCATAACCGCTGCGGGATGAGACGACACACTAAGCCCTCGCGAGTACGCCCTGAAGCAGCAGGCGGAGTACAGCAACCGCAGACACAAATGCTATAACGACGCATTGAAAGGACACGGGAATTCAGGCACAAGCAGTTGCTTCTATTCTGAATACTGCATATGAGAAACAACTGATATTCTGTTATTGTTAGCAAGACCCTCGTCTAAACTATGCACTGCCAAGTTCTAGGGCCACCCATCACCTCACAACTGAAAGAAGATATCGTCACAAGCGTCATACCTCCCTGTCAACACTTGTTGTCTTCTCTCAGACCCCGGAGAAAAACCGGTCACACGGCAGAAGCCTCCCGTCCGCCGAACCGACTGTCCAGAATGCAGGAGAGCTACACGAGTGGCACACGGCACAAAACTCAAGAATGGAAGGTGAGCGTCGCTCAAGTATAAGGAAATCAAGGAAACACCGAATAGAGAAGTTAGGGCTCTCCGGGAGCGCTTCTTGCCAGAAGACCAGGAAACTTCACCCTGGTTCTAACACGACGCAGTGTACCCACGACGTAAAACCAAACGCTTAAATAGAGCCAGGGAAAAGCGGAATGCAGGAAAGTGAGAGTGTGAGAGGCGGTAGACGACAAAATTAACGAAGAAAAAGCAACAATCACCTGTGCGGCCCTTTCGCTGTATCAGGGAGACCCGCGAGGCCCACTGCAGTCTCAGAAGTTTCGTCGAAGTCGCCGGATGGACGTAGCAGGCCTGAGGCCATAAGCAAGCGCATCAAAGGAGAAAGGAGTCTTAGGCCGTCGACCAGAATGGCATGCTCGTACACGTTATTTTCGAGAAACTGTGAAATGTACGAGTGACTTTCGTTTGATTCGCTGCACCCGCTCCTCACGGGCCATCTTGTGAAGCCAACACATATATGTGCATAATATAGGAGTAGACGTATATTCATGTATACACGTGCCTGGCATATATATACTTATATACGACGTGGAAAACCGGTGCTCACAATTCTTCCCTCGGTTGTTCAGGAACGAAGCAGCCAATCCCCGTCTTGTTTGGTTGACCCATACTTTACTAAGGGGGGAAGACCTTCCGTCAGAAAAGCACCACACACGCGAAGCTGCCTGCACACGAGCGTGGGAAAAGAAAATATGCCAGCCCGCCCCCCAGCCGGAGTCATACCCGTTCTAGATGCTATTTGATACAGAGCGGCCCTAGATCTACAAAGGAAACCCGACGTCTGCGCTGCAAGACGGCACTAATAAGCTAATACGCTGTCGTCCGAGCAGATTTTTAAATGGGTCCTTAAAGTCTAAAACTACGCTTCTCTATCTCCAGATCTCTCCAACACCTACACAACCGTACCGAGCGGAGCCACGGTACCCCAGACTCTAAGATACTACAGAAGATCCTGCAGGGGGAAAAACACGACGACTCTTTAACACACGAGCGAGCGAACAGTCCTCCCTCTCCTTCCGGAGACTCCACAGAGGCCCGGACGTTTCCTTCCTTGCAGAGGGACTCATTCCCAATACTCAGTAACACGGCACACACGCTAGCAGTCAGATGATTACAAAGGCCAGACGCTCGCATGCAGTCCGACTGTATCCCGAACAAAAGGAGTTTGAAATGAGAAAGGTGATTACAGATGCAGAGCAGTATGCCGACCCTAACAACACAGTCCAGCAGATGTCCTGCTCAACACGCGCTTTGCATTCCTGAAAACTGAGTAAAGTCGACGACACCTGTAGGCGATGCCAAAAAAAAACGAGCCTCCACGCTCACGAGCAAAACACTTGGGAAAGGATGGCCTTCGCACATGGGAAGCGCACATTAAGCCATTAAGTGTGCCGGCACAGGTGCAAACACTACCGGGCCGTCCAGAAACCCGCATCCCCTAGCATGTCACCAGATAATACACAGAACCGAACTGACGTATTCGGGAGAGAAGCGAGTGCAACAGCGCGCTCAAGGCGCAGCTACGTTTCTCGGATCAACCGGTAATGTATGAAAGACCCCAAACTGAACCGACCCTGCCTGCTACGGTTGGCTAGTCGCGGGCGGAAGAGCAGGGAGAAAGACAGACACACGCGCATCCGACCCAAGGGGGACTATGCGAAGACAGAATAACTGAAGCTCACCTTACGCAGACAAAAGTCCACGACCAGGAAGACCTCGGGAACCGTCAGACTGCTTTCAGCTACATCCGTGCAAAGAACGACTTTCGTGAGGGACCTCCCGGAGTTTCCCGTATCCGAAAGTCCGCCACCGTCTCCGTGGCGCCATGCCAGTCTCTGAGCACTCCCACGCTGAAAGACGTTACCCGGAGAGCTCTCTGTTCTCATGGCTTCCTGAAAGGAACGCCTGGGAGCGTCCCTGTGCAACTCCACGATATACAGACCATGAGAACTCCGAAATGGGTACAAGGCGTCATGCATGCGGCGGATTTCCGCTTTTCCTGGGACACATGCAACAGTGGATGAAACAAGGGAGTTAAGGCATGAAGTAGTTTCAGGCACCGACGTTCACCACGTGAGTGCTCCGCACAGAAAGAGATTTCAGGGCATGGCACTGAAGCAGGCGACTTCCACCGGAGGCAGTCCCGGTGGCTGCGGGGGCGCCAAATAAACTCGCAAGAACGTTGGAACCCCACAGGTAGCAGCCGACAGGCTCGTGCGCGCTGTTGGCGGGAGGGTCTTCTCATTTTCATCTTTTCCATCCTTGTAAGCGTGCGCAAGTGAAAGGGGTTCTGCGCGATCCTTGTAACTTGCAAAGAGGAGCGAGCCTCAACGCGCTGGTCTTTGTCGTACTTCGCCTGTTGGACCGACTTGGAGGGGCTAGTCATTCTGACAACGTATACTCTTCACCTCACCTGCATGCGACGGAGGTCGGTGATTGCAAAGAAGAACGACTAACCAGGTTTTTCTTCGACCGGGAGAGCCGGCGATAGATGAGGCCGGGCCAGCGGGAACGGATAATGAAAGATCACATGGTTCATTCACTGTCATGGAAGCAGCTTCCTTTGCACCTTGTACGACATGGCCCCACCAAGGCTACAAGCATACGTGGGCAGACCAACAAAGACAGAAGTGTTTTCCCGTAACCCCACGTCTCCGGGGATCCCCGAACTGCCGGCCTACCCGGAAGGAAGACGAGGACAGCGCCGGAAACTCTGTCGCCTCGTTCTGTTTCTCCTCGAGGGGCGCCTAGAACTGACAATTGTGATTGCCGTCCTTTATATCTTCCTGTAGGTGGTTTTCGCGCGTGTGACAACCTCTCCTTCACTGTGGTGATCAGCCGGGCGGCGACATCGTACAGATCCACCATACTGCCATCTTGTCCTGCAAAAGACAGGCTGCCTCCGCGACCCCCTCCGCCTAGCGACGGAGGCGCACCCTCGGCAAAGAAGCTTCTTGTAAGTTCACGAATGCGAGACTCTGTAGAGTGGCGATCCGACCCTCCGGAGTTGCCTCGCTGAGTATTCTTTTTGTCGGGCTTCACTGCAACTAGTGAACGTGAATGGCACTCTGCACCGGCTTCGAACTTCTCCGCTTTGAGTGGTTTGCATCTCTCTGCTGGAAGGCCTAGGAAACTCAAAAGACCTCCCGTCAGAACCACACCGTTGTCCTCACTCTTCACACATAGGCTTCCATAGCCGAAGGGACTCCCACCAAGATCCTCAGCTTTGCAGGGAGACTGAACCTGGCGTCCCTGTCCTGCTTCAGCTGGTGGAGTGCGCATCACAAGACGAAGGATGTCTTCTAGATAGGCCTCATGGACAGGGTATAGCAGCCCGCTGCTTACCTCCAGATGGCCGGCTAAACACGGCGAGCTACAGTGGGCCGCAGAAGCTGGAAAGGAGTCGGCGGGTGCACAAGGACCAGATGAATAATCAGAGGTACAACCCGAAGCCGACCAAGCTAGCCTCGAAGCACTCTCGCCGTCTTGTTTGCTATCAACCTCGACACCTGAGAGCCGCTTGTGTGAACCGTGGCGATCTCCCCGCTTTACCCCGCAGTCAGTCTCCCACTCTCTGTTGTCTATTCCTTTCCACCGCCTGTACTCGACCAGAAGATCTGCAAGGGCCGAAGGAGAAAAGTAACGTGCAAATGTTTCAGTTACCACGGTGGCCGACATGACACACACCCGGAATCGAATCAGTCTCTCCCTGCCTTCTGCGTAGCTGGCCAAAGAGCAAGAAAGAGGATGACGTTCTTCGGTCACGCGGGTTTGCTCTCGCACCAGCCCCTCATCAGCAAGCAAGCCCTTGCCAAGAGCATAGGGAGCTAGTTGGAGAACTAAGAGGAACTTGAGGAAAAGGAGGGACAGGTCGCCATCCACGGACCGTTCGTGTACCTCATCCACGACGACAAAATCGAAGGGGAAGGCGTCGCTAGACTCAAGTGCAGCAGTGTTTCCTCTTTCACTCCTTCCGCCACTCGCTACCATCTCTATTTCACGCACGAGAATGTCAAAATCCATCGACAAACTCTCCAGCCGAAGGCTGTCGGTGGTTCCTTGTCCACCCTCCTCGTTGGGTTTTTCTGCTCCTCTTCCTCCTTCATCGTGTAGCCAGCCTCCGCCCCTGTGCACCGGTACCGAAGGAGAGGGGACTGGAGAACAGCTTGTATTCCCTGGACTTTCAGAGCTCTTTGGCTCCTGGTCCGACTTTCTTCGCAGATCTGCTTCGCCTGCTCTCTGGGAAAACAATCTCCGTAAAGCTTGGCCAAGATAGCGACGAAGCATGCCAGTCGTCACAAAAAGGAGGCGAGTCTCTGTTGACCGAACGGCTGCCTCGTGCCCAATATGATAGCCTACTGTGGATCCTGCGTGAACGGAGAACAAAACACAACGAGAACAAGTTTCGGCTTCGGACATTAATGGTAGGCAGTTATCACTGCAGGCAAACAAATGCTGTGATGGAAACGCCACAACCACTATTCCACACCGGGAGACGAGCACATCAGGATGGCGCATGGTTGGCAAACCGAAGAGGCCCTACTCGTATGAGTACAGTCTGGGGGGACCCAGATTGTGCATGTCGCTCACCCACAGGACCTTTCCCGAGAAGTTCCGAAACCCGCTGAGCTGCCGCAACAGCAGCAATGCGTCGGGGCTGAGCGACGAGAATGCGAGCCTGGGGATACTGAAGAAGAAGAAGGAGGGGAATGATGGTTGTCTTCCCAACACCAGTACTGCCTGAAGAAGAAGAAAAGAAGGGACCGACAAACCCCCCATCCGGTTCACAACCACCGAAAGGCAAAAGTCGGAACTGCAGGCGCGCGTACCTTCGTGATTGAGCAGCGAAGGAAGAAGAAACACGACGACATACGAGAACATCGAAGAGCAGCAAACGACTTGGTGGATGTGGAGTATTCAGAAGGCTCCGAGGGAGAAACGCCCGTTCTCTTCCCGTGGCACTTGGGAGGGGGACAGTGAACAGCGGCACAGGTTCCAAACCAGAAGGGACAATTCCAAAGGACATTAGGAAAGAGACGCGGGAGTTCCCTCACGACTGACAACAGCCGCGGGGACGCGCGCAGGAGGCCAGCAACTAGTAGCGACACACAGAGAGACGTGTGTATTCGACGAACTTAGAGAAAAAAAAACACGGGCACACTTAGCTCACTGTGGGAAATCGGAGATATACACGACAGAAGCACACCTGCGTTTACAGGCGTGCTGGCATTTACGCGAGACACATGTCTGAACTTGACGGCTAGATGCCTGCGCTGGCTGGAGAGTACATACCAATAAAAGACCGCTGTGCATGTGGGGAAGGACACCGTATTCAGCTCCATACTCCTGCGCTCATGCGTCGTGCGGTACTCTTTTCTTGGCTAGCCTGCAATAACCCAAAACGGCGAGAAGACGTGTACCTCGACGAATATGCCTTTGTCGGTACCCACGGCCTTTCTGTCTTCCGACCTCTCCGCAGTCACGAAGCTCGATTCATATGTGTAGTGTGCAGGTCACTGCAGAAAGCAACAGGATTGGCTTCCCCCACCGAGGCACGCACGTGCATACGTACGTATGGACTGCTGGCGCAGACACGGAGATAAGGCGTACAAACGTGCACACACATACTCAGTCCATGGAAACCCTTGAGTTCCTTTGCTTCGTTTAGACACTGGCCCGAACTCTCGCACCTGTGATAACGGAGACGAGGTTGGAATGAAGAAGACGAAGAATTTCAGCCCCTCGTTGGTGAGCGGGCAGACTGCCGTTCGCGATGCAGGCTTCAACTTCAGGTGTCAGCGGAAAAGAACAGGAAGCAAGATGCTTCACGGACGCCCTCTGGTCTGCCCTCCATCCTTGATATTCGGCTTCACTCGGAGCATCCTACATGAAAGACCGGCAGAAGAAGTCGGCCGACGGAAACTATCCCACCGTCCTCAGTAGCACAGAAGGGAAGGCGCAATGCTTAGTACAGACGAAGTAGACTCCGCCTGACAATAGCCAACTTTTAGGCCATCCTACTGCGAAAGCTGGGCAACTCTCCAACCAGCCTCCTGAGTAACTTCCTTGTCTTTCACAGTGCGGATGGCCCGACATGGCAAACACTGTGTTCACGGTAGTAGCCTGCAGACTCCCACGTATACGGGCAATGCATGCAATTACAACAGCACACAGGCTCAGCAATGGCTACGACAGCTATACACGCACACCGGGAATGCTCTTTTCTTTATGGAGTCATCTTCCCCAGTTGCTATACTAGGCCTACGTTACATCTAAGCAAAAACGAGATAGATATGTGTACAGAAATGTATTTTTTTCAGCATGGAAAGCCGACGAAATATCTGCGTATAGACACGTAAACTCACTGAGCTCCAGACAGAGAAGCACACATATACGGATACCTGAAATACCTTACAGCGGAGCGAGACTGCATTCCTAAATACGTATACTCGCACGTCCCGAAGTGCTCGAAGAAGCAAACATGATCTCGTGTGGCGCAGTGGCAGCGGGTTCAACAGGAAAGCCGATGCCAAGAACCCGAGGGCCCCATCCC
>NW_027153444.1:26488-46003 GCF_002600585.1 Cystoisospora suis
TGAACAAGGTCTGAAAGAAACTATAGGGATCATGTGTTGCTGGATCAGACTGCGCGCCATCGTCACAGTGACTGGAAGGCCGCCTGTCACCAGTTTGACCACTCCCCCATCCTGTCTTCATCTCGTTCTACGTGAGGACAATGAAGAGCTCTCTGTCGTCTGGACGCGATTAGAGGAAGGGCGTCCGAGAATGCGAGCCTGCAAGTCATCTAGCACCCCACACTTTACCTCATGCTTGATGCTTACAGGCAGAGACAACCAGGAAACGAAAGAAACACGCACAAAACGGAAACGGGAATAAGGAACGGATGCCGGCGGCTAGATTGATATAGATGCTATCCTTTATTGTCTTTGGAACAGGCATCTCAAAGGAGCCCCGGCCGGCAGATTTCCGGGCCTGTAGGTTCTGGATGGCCGGTGACTTTCCGAAGATCCTTGGCGTACCCTGTTCTTTGTCGGTTTGTCTCCTTCTTCTCCCCTTTCTCTGCAGTCCGCTGGGACAGAAAGGAAAACAGCACGCGAAGCTGCTGTCGAAATCAGTTCAGCGCGAGCCAGCAAAAAGTCTGGCTCTCACGGCAAACATCAAGAGACGGCCAACGTGACGCGAGGGGCCTGTCGGCGAAAGTATCATCCCTAGAGAGGGTAGGGGGAGCCAACATAATGAAGCCTTCCTGGTCAAAGACTCACACGAACTACGCAAGGGCGCGCTGGGACTGGACCAGCAATGCACTTTCTTTTGCAGCCCTCCACTCTCTGAGCGAAGTCCGCTACTGTTGACCGCTGCCGGATACGGGCATCCCCTGCCTTTCCGTCTTTTCGTCTCCCGCTCTCCACTCGGGGAAAGAAAGAGGAGAATAATTTCAAGCGCCCTCCGACTCAGCAATATGCTCTCGTAATCCCCAGGACACGCGAAAGGGTTCTTCGGCTGCGTTCTTGTCCTCTTCAGAGGAGAGGTGACGGGGCGGCCGGACGGCCAGTGGAGGGCGAAAAAAAGATGCGTCCGAAGGCAGCCGTGCTTGAGAAGACTCCCGCAATGGGGTTTCGAAGCGTGTTTTGACTACAGGGAGGGTACAGAATTCCGCACAGGGCGCGGTGACAGACGTACCAGCCAGGAACGGACTGTCCGCACACAGTCAGAGCGTGCACTTAGCGCAGAGCTGCCTGCCCGGCTCATCTGCACTGTCAGTTTTTTCTTACAGGCAAGGCAACACAGCAAGCGAAAAGCAAAGGAGAGCGTGCCACCTACTGTGTTGGCCCTCGGTCCCTTTTCGTGACGGACGGGAAGCGCTTACAGGCCGAGCACAAGAAAGACCACCGCATCTTCTAAGGCAGAAGACCATTCACAGACCACTCGTCCACATTCTCCAGGAAGCTATTCGCTGGACCGCTCCCTTCTGAGTCGGAGCTATCTCTGAGGCCGTTGGTATTCGCTCCTGCGCGTTGCAGCGGTGCTCACTCGGGGCTTCCCTCTTCAGCCGGTTCGTCTTCGGGGCCCTCCGAGTTTACTCCCGACTAGGCAAGCTACAGAAAATGCGGTCTTCGTTTCAGGAATTCGCCCGTCTCAACTTCCACGTTGTGTCACAGATACCTGTTTTTGACTTGCGTTGAATTACCAGATACCCTGTCAGAGCAGAACCGTGCGAAGCGACTGGGTATGATTGAGGTGTGCTGGCTGGGAGCATGCAAGCGTCGAAGGCAACTCATTGAGTATCAGCATGCGTCCTTTGCCTCCCGCTAACTCCACGCTTCTTCTGCAGCTAGAGAGGCTCGAAGCTGAGCTGAACCTGCGTTGTTCGCCCTCATTGTCACTTGCTGCAAGCTCGTCAAGCGGTAGTTTTTTCACGGCAGGTAGGGAGTCCAATTCCAGTCCGCTGGCCCTGTTACGGTGCGTGACTTGTTGCGGAGCTGTATGTGCATGGTTGAGAACATCCACGTCAGGTACTCCACGTGTCAGCAGTCGGATGCCCAATGTCGTGTTCTCCTGTCTGCCATCCGTCCGCTCTTTTACACTGGCCGAGACGGCAGCGGCGCTTTTTCAGCCAGGCTCGTATTCTGCTACACCGACGCGCCGACGGTGTAGCGTGTCCATAGTAAATGTGTTTTCTTCGCACCCCGATGCAGGCACCGTTAGCTGCTTTTGTGGGTGCTCTTTTTCTCTTTATTCCACGGGAGTTCTTCTCAGCCGTTCCAGCGTCCTCTTTCTTGCCTTCGGTGCTTAGCTTTGGTGCAGAGTTCCTTTCTTGTTCGTCACCTCTTCGCTCCCATCAATCGTGTTTTTGTCTCATCTCTCCCTCCCGTCACGTCTGATTTTCGCGGTGCTGACACCCCCATCCTTGATTTATTGACTGGGCCTTTTTCATTGGCGGCCGTTACCCAAGCATGTCGAGTGACGAGGAAGAAATGCGCGCCATCCGCGCAGCTCGCGGACTCAAGACACGCGCCGAACAACGGCGGGACGCGGGTCTCCATGCCCGTTCAGTTTCTTTGTCCGGAGAGGAAGCAGAAGATGAGGAGAAACATCCACCTCGGAGGGGAGGTGGCGGAGGGGAATTATTCAAGACAGTCCAAGCACGGGCAGGGATACGGTGTGGACGGGGAGAGTCCTTCGAGAGTGACACGGAGAGACGGGCATTTTCCCGCGTTGTGAATTTGGAGCGGGAATCAGAATCAGAAGACGAGGATGGCGCGTTCGGCCCGCAGCCCCTGCGTCCGTGCAAGCTGGTCCAGCCGGTGGAAAGAGAAAGAAGACAAGATAGTGACAGCAAAGAATGTGGGGAGACTTCTAAGGGGCGTCTTCTCTTTTCAACACGTGGGCGGGTGAACAGAATGGCGGTTGGCGCAAAGCGTGCGTTACGCGGAGATTTCGAGCTCGGAGGTAAGGGCCCTCGGCCTTCGGCTTCTTCCAAATCCCTCGCAGCCAAAACGGAAGGCGACAGCGAAGAAGGCTCGGATCAGGACAGTAACGAAGAGTTAGCGGCGTCTCTTGACCGGCTCACGGACGATGATGACTACCTGCTTGGACTGGATCCGGGGCCGTCTTTATCTCAACCGACTTCGGAAGGTAAGAAGGACAGAACAACGCTCAAGGAACGCTCCCAGGAGCGACGTCCGAGCTCTGATCCCCGGACGACTTCCGACAAAAAGAACGTGGCCGAAGAGGAAGACGAAGAAGACGATTCAGAAGTGTTGGATCCGGATGCAGAGGGTGCTGCAGCTCTAAGGGAGAGTATGGGCTTGCCCTGTGCTTTCGGCGATGTCAGGGCGTCGAGAGAAGCAACCAGAAAAAATATCGTAAGGGAAAGATACCGAGGTGTGGCGGCTGAGGGCGGAGGTAGCAGAGGTACTTCGGGGCAGAGTCGGACTGGAAGAGGGACGGAGGAGAAGGAAACGAGCGAGAAAGGAAGCGTTGCTTCTCACCTTGAGGAAAAACAATCAAAACCAGAGATAGCGGGCGGCAGCGACGGCCGTAACGGGGACGGGGAGCGAGAAACGGGAACACAGTTAGGGAGAGAGAATGGGGCCGAAAACGAGGAACGGGAGCGTTGGAGAAAACTGGGCCTTCCGGTCTCGCTTGAAGTGTCTGTCCCTGCACACAGTCCCTCCGTTGCCTCAGCCTTTGCGTTGAACCCGCGCGCGAACAGAATGGTGTGTCTCTATCACCTATAGCCAAGCAACGTTTGCCTCGTCGTGCCGAACAACACACGGTTTCTCCTTACCCATATTCTCATCGTGTAGAGCTCGGCGCCTGTGAAAGGTTCCACAAGCAACAGGTTTCTTTGGATGCCTGGTCACAAGGGAGTGTATGTCGGCGTACATCGGGCTAGTGTTGTCCGGGATTTCTGGTGATTGGGTGGTGCTGCGGAAAGCATACAAGTTTGGAGCCGTATATGTCGGTCCGGACTGCCTGGGTTCCGGTTGTGAGGTTCAGTTAGCCGGGACTGCCGGGGTAGATACGATTTGGTTTTGAGGGTGTTACGAGAAATATTGTTGCAGCTCTTGCGCCTGCCTTGAGACTCTTCTCATGACCTGCTCGAGAAGCGAGGAAGGAAGAATCAGGATTACGCTGTTGCCACCGTTTCTTCATTACGTTCCTCTTATGTGAATGGTGCGGAACTGTGCGCGAGCAGGCCTCGCCTTCTGAGCTACGTGGCTGTTCGCGGGGCTCGAGCAGCGGCGCCGCATGACAGAGTGCGCAGTAGACGTAACTTCGTGCAGTGGCCGATTCAAATGCTTTAAACAGTTCGGCTCACTTGTTTACGTTAGCAACACTACAAGCGTATTAGTAGGTATTTCAGGTGCGGGTGTAGTAGTTGGACGAAGTCGGCAGCACCGCTTGTGTCAGGGTCTTGTGGGATGGGGGATGCAAGTAGTGCGCGGGCCATAAACGGCATTTTTGTTTCTTGTGACGAGCATGCATAAAGGTTGGGGGTGCTTTCGCCTGCTGGTGCGTGAACCAGTTCCAAACAGGCACGACGACACAACGGTGCGCCGATTGCAACCCTAAACTTGTGCCCGACCATCGTTCCGCGCTACGATGCTGCTGTCGACATAGCGGTTTCCTTTACGCTTGTGCTTGCAGGTTACCGGAGGCGGTGACGGAGTGGTGCGTTTCTGGGATTTTCAAGGTATGACGAGCGGGATGCGGAGTTATCGCCAAGCCACGCCGGTGGAAAAGCATACCGTGGAAGCGCTAGCCTTCAGCACTACCCACGTCCTAGTCGCTGCGGGAGATTGTCAGCTCCGACTTTATGATGCGCAGGACCCGTCGGAGCCGACAGTAACGACTACAAAGGGCGACATGTACATCCGGGACGTCGCGAATACGAAAGGCCACACGCACAAGGTGTTAGACTGTCATTTCCACCCGCATGACCGAAACCGGTTCATTTCTTGCGGGCTGGACGCGAGCGTACGACTCTGGGACGTCAACACTCCTCTCACAGGCATGATGCAGACTCTACCACACATTGCCTGTCTCAAGGCGGTGGACCGCCGCGGGTTGAACAGTAGCGCGACACACTGCACGAGCTGTGTATACACTCCAACCAAGGCCAGCGCGGTAGTCGTAGGGTGTGCAGACGGTTCCTTGCAGATGTGGGGGAACGTTGGTTCTCGGAAGAACTTTGGGCGGCCAGATGGAGTGGTACGGGATGCCGATTTGGCTTCGCGGCTTAGCGCTGAGAAAACGCGGGTAACGGGAATGAGTTCATGGACGGGTCAGGGAAGGTATGGAGGAGCGGTGTCTGTCACAGGGTTGCGAGCGTTCAAGGACGACTTCCGCGTCGTGTCGCGGAGGGTAGATTCAAAGTTAGCGCTCTGGGACTTGAGGAAATTTACAGCCCCCGTGATAGTCGCCCACAGGGATCTTCCAACAGCGAGCGAGAGAGCGGGGATCTGCCTTTCGCCGGACGAAAAGCTCGTCTGTGTCACCACACAGTTTGAAGGCCGCAGACCTTCGAGCAATGAGGGTAAGGACAAGTGCTCCGAGCAGCCCTCTTCTGTGGCAGGAGGAACTATTGAGGTGTTCGAAGCCCAAAATTTGAAGCATGTTGCCTCGTTTGCACTCCCTGCTGGTGTGCAGCCGCTACGTGTTGAGTGGCCAGAGGAGACGAATCAGATTCTAGCCTGTTGTTCAGATGGGTCAGTGTCCATTTTCTTTGACCGCGATCTTTCAACCAAAGGGGCGTTACTCTTCGTCGACACTCCAGAGGGGCGGAGGCGGCGGGAGGCCGAGATGGAGGCAAATATGATGTTTGCGAAGGAATATATATTTGTCCCTGGACAGCTACCTGAGGGTTACAAGGAGACGTTCGACGGCCAGATCATCAAGGTGAAGCCCCGCGGGCGGGAACGCTTGAGGCTCTTCTTGGAGTCCCAGAAAACAAGCGTGCCTCCCCGGCCGGCCAAGGAGGGTTACGCTGGAGCAAATGTTGGGGGAGGGAACAGTAGCCAGCACCTTCTGAGGAAGCTGGGACTGCTGGATTCTGCGAAGTTGAAAGAGGAAGACGCGATAGACCCAGTGGAAGCACTAAGGGCGTACGCAAAGGAAACGGAAAAAGCCGGCATGCAGAGTCAGTTGATCAGCCGCGCGTATGCCACCACGCAACCCAAAACCATTCTAAATACTACTATGGAAGAAGAAGATGAAGATGAGCTGCTCAAGACCAAGGAACGCTGTCCGCGTTGTGCCCTGAGGATGTGCCAGTGCGGCTACATGGAAGAAATGCAGAGACTCGAGAATGAAAGGGAAGAGGTCAGCGGCAGGAAAAGGCTGAAGACGTGAGCGCGAGAAGGCACGAAGTTTGAGAAGACATCACGGGAAAAGCGAAGGAAAAAAAAACAAGAAAGGGACCCTACAGCTGAATTATCTACAGGAAGTGCGAGGGCGGTCTTTAATATGAACTTGAAAGTTCTACATACACTTGCCTTTTGCTTTCGCAAATGGTTCGTTCCAGCCATTACGTTGTGTAAATATTAGGGACACCTTAACGGCTTACTCCAATTCGGGGGCCGAAGCTGTCCTGGTTCGCGCTGGCTCGTCACAGCAGTCGCCATTCATTGCTGTCCTCTGCAGAGCAGCTCGGCGGCCGGAGTCCCACTGCCAGTGAAGCACTTTCATAAGCGGCCGGTCTGCCGCGGCGGTTCTAGGAATCTGCACAGCATGTTTCTGACTTCGTGCAGGCAAGCACTCGTACAGAGCCGGACAGAGCAGGTCGTTGTGTACACGACCATCTCGCGGCTCGAAAATCACTCTGAACCGTGCTATCCGCGCTGCACTCTGTACCGTAGCCGTCAGCACTCCATTAACGTTCGCCCGTGCTACTGCGTGTTACAATAACCGGCGTTGTGGCAGGATTGCAGTGTGCAAACTTCTTCAGTATAAGGACCCGAACTTATGAAAGACATCGTGAGCCGCGAGCACGCTCCCGAGAATTCAGTCATAAATTTTCGGTTCTTAGCAACCAACGTTCTTGCTTCCGTCTCACGCCTCATCAGCTCCGTCCGTCTCGAGCGTCAACGAAGAATAGTGCGGCTTAGCATACAAGTTATACGTGGGTGTCGGTAGCACAGAGGCACTGGCAAATCTAGACTCAGTTTCAGCACCGGCGAACGTTAGTGCCGACGGCTACGGTACAGAATGCAGCACAAATCGCACGTAGTGCCTGCCGGAGCTGTGCTACAGAAGGCAGAGACAGGGTCCTGTTCCTTTTGCGACTTCTACGAACCTTTCTCCTTAGCGAGAGGAGGATTTTATGAACACTGAATAGCTTTGTTTCTTTGTCGCCTGGGAGTGGTCCCAATCTCCCAGGTTCTCTCTCGTCCTCCCGGATCAGGACGCCGTCAGACTGTCTTCGTGTGCCGATAGGTTGGGGGTGTGCATACGGCGGGACTGTCCGCTGCCGCAGTGGTCTTGTCGGAACTTAGCAAGCCGCGGAGGTTTTCCTAGCGCCGGTAACACCACTCCCGGGTGCGGAGCGGGGTAGAGTAACTCTGATATTGCAAAGTCACCTTGATCGGCGACATGTGTTAAGGTTTCTGAGCAATAGCCGATAGCCCACTAGCTGGCTTCCTAACCCCCTTCAAACCCTCAATTACGCTTTGAAGCGCCCGGCTGGCAAGCCAAAAGCTGAACTTACCGGCCTCTTACAAGCGGGGCGGTCTAAAACAGCGATGTTTGTTCTTTTAGCCCAGCTCCGGTCGTCGCTTGTACCCCCGACACCGAGAAAACAATACCGGTATAGATCGGGCTGACAGCCAGTCTGAGGGAAGCGCGCAGGACAGCCGCGTCTCCCCATCCGTGTATGAGACCACAGTCTTCTCCGGAAGAGAGCCGATTCCGGCTCCGCCTGATGTCAGTGGGACAGTGGTCTCGTAGTGCTGGTACCGTCTCTCCCGCACCCGCCTGCCGGGGGGTCCTCCTGACCAGATGCCGCAGCGTGACTGCTCATTAAGACCCGGGGAAGTATCTGACTTACTTGACTTAAGGCTTGTTTCCGGCGAACTGGAAGTTTCCTTCGGCATTTTGATGGTCTTGCACAGTTGCATTGCGTGACAGAGCTTGTGCATGCAGCTTTGTCTTTGCGTGCCGGTTGTCCGTGTAAGTTTTGTCAACATCTTGGCGGCGTTCTTCGACATCTGGTTTACAGTTCTGACGTACTTTTGGAGGTCACGTAGCTGCGGTCTCAAAGTCTTTCTCCGTGCTGGCAGAGCTGACCGGCTGGGGTGTTCGGTCGCAACCTTCTCGCGAGCGTCTCCACCGCTTTCTTGTCTCCCCCCGACGCATACGCATTAGCCGTTTTGGATTACTTGTGTCGATCACAAGGCCCCAACATGTTTCTCTTGAGAGGCTTCCTGCTTGTGATTGTCATCTTTCTACTCCCAGCCTCGCCAGACCATTCCTGCGCAGCGGCAGCCGCGCCCAGTCGTCAACCATCCCAGTCACAGCCCGGGGGCGCTCAGCAGCAGCAGTCTGGAAAGAAACTGTCCCCAGCAGCTAAAGCACAGACGAGCCGCTCTCAGGCTGCCCAGCAGAAGCCGGGAGGGCCGGCTCCGGCTGCAGCTGCCTCCCCTGAGGCTGACCGCACTGCCCAAGACGACAAGGACACTATCCGAAGTGTTGGCAGGCAGCTCGATAACGATGAAGAAGACTTTCTGAGGGAAGAATTCGCCGAGTACGACACGAATGGTGACGGTAAGCGGCATGCGCCGAGACTGACTATCAGCTAGGTCCCTGGTGACGAGACGGCTTTGATCACAGGAGTGAGGGTGGAGTCATTGTTACAGTTAGCTTGTCAAGGGACTGAGAGTGAGGGGGGGGGATACCGTTGTGAGGACTTCGTGTCTGTCTGCCCGTCCGATCTGACACGGTGCCCTGCACTGGGAACTCGCGGTCACTGAGGCGATGCAGTAAGGATGTCCCGTGACGACTGCGGTAACTAGTAACCCTGATTTCGGGGCCAGCGCTCTGGTTGGCTATTTGCAGGCATGCTGGACGCGTACGAGGTACGCATAACGCATCCGGAGATTGCCAATAATGAGTTATTCTCCTTCTTCACCTCAGTGGATCTCAACCAAGATGGCCTGCTGACGTTATCAGAGTACCGAGAATACATAGAATCGACAATGTAAGAGCCCGGCCTGCTGCGGCAGCAAGACCCATGCAGACCGCCCGCGTATTTGGCGAGCCAAGAAACCTGTCAGCGTACCCCTGCCTCCAAGCTGCCAAACGGCATGCGTCCGCCACGCGACGAGACCAAAGAGTGAATAGTGCCATGTGGCCGCCCACGCGAACTCAGTTTCCGGTCAAGAGAATCCTTCTCAGCCAGCGTGGTGCCCTCGTAGGGTCCGAAGGACGAGTTCACACAGTCGGCTCCATGTACTCGGCTTGCCTCATAAAAGTCTCCACCTGGCATCAGCAGCGTGCTCGTGGTGTGAACGTGTCTCGTGGACATGACAAGCCAAGCGTCCAGGTTTTGCCGCGTGGCCCCGTTCTCCTCTGCTTAGTGTCGCTGTTGCCTCCCGTCATTCCCATCGAGGTGGCGCTCTTTCGACTTCGCTTACATTTGTCTTCCTCTTTTGGCAGTCACTTGGCATCCGAGCGGTGACAATTGTGCAGCCGGAGAGCGCACTTGGATCACGTCATTCTTCAGGCCACCACGTGACTGGCCTGTAGGAGCACACCAGGTCCTGACAGAGTTACACCTGGTCTAGACTTCAGGGGGTGATAAGATTAATGGAGTGGATAGGCAAGCCTGTTGTTGGTAACATACCATCGCCAGATGGACGTAGCAGTACACGAAGCGTGGTGCTTGGAGGGCGAGCCCACCCGAAGTACATGGTCGTCACCTCCGGTTGGATGACTTGTTTGAACCTCACACCTATCCGATAAGACCCCTGTATTTATGTCACGCGGGTCCGGCGTGTCCGTATTGTCGGACCGTATAGGGGCCGCAAAAATCTCCGGGCGCTGCTTCTGGTCGACTTCCCTTGAAAGACAGTGTCCAGTCCGCCGGCATGTGTCGAAAGCTTCTCGAATCCGGGAAGAAGAGATGGCCATATATGATTATTCAAGTTTCAAGGCGACAGTTACAATAGTCGTATATCAGGACCGGAACAGAACGGTTTGCTGGCAGGAAATGGGTCGTTAAGTATCACACCTGGCCGCACACGCAGCAGAGTGCGATTCGCCGCCCGGCAGTTGTTCGCGCGAAACGAACAAGTTCGGGCGGCTTTCCTGCTTCTTAGCGCGGCTCATTTTGTGGGAGAGGGTAGATTGTCCACCGTGCGCAACTCGCGTCCTTTCCTCCTGGCGACGATCATGTAAGTGGTGCCTGCGCCCATAGGATGCCAAGCAGACAATACTACGACTAGTCTTGTTGAGAAAGGACCGCGAGGCACACTCACTAAACTGTGCGGTACGACACCACGTCTAATACTCTGGATCTAGTAATACAGGATGCCCGCGGTGGCTCGTAGTCGGCGACAAGGCTGCATCTCACTTTTGGACATCTCTTTCTTTCGGTCAGCCACGAACAGATGCTCTTCTCAAGGCGCTCACCAAATGTGCGACGCTGCTCGTCAACAATCTCTAGCCCTGCCTGCATATCAGGAGAGCACGCAGGTTGCTCAACACGCTAGCGTAACCGAAGTTTCCACCCCAGCTGTCTTTGACAAAGCACGGGCGTCAACGCGGTAGCATTGAGTGCGCTTCAAACTTCGCCGTTCACGCACACACGAGCTGCCAACCTGTCGTTGTAAGGGCGGGCCCCAGCCGTCCCCGCATGGCAGGGCGTCCATTTGCGCGTTGTTCAGCATTGGCGGAGGGTACAGCGCACAGAGGTTCCAGTGCAACAGCAGCACGCTACGCTCCCGCCGGTCTGGCGAGAACTGTCTCCGACGCATCATTGAAGTGCTCGCTCAACACAACCGTCCGCACAGGACAGTGCGCTCGTTTGCGCACTGTTTAGCGTTGGCAGAGGGTGCAGCGCAGCGAGGCTCCAATGCAGTAGAGGCAGGGTACCGCACGCGCCGGCGAATATCTGCAGTGCGTTGCTGCTTCGCAAGGCACCAAGCAAGTGCGCTGTACGCGGTTGTCCGACTTACCTCATCCACCAGCTGGCTGATGGGTCTGTTGTAGTAACAACCATAATGCGTGACGTGCCGAAGAAGATGGCGTTCCATCTTTTTGTTGAAATAGCTCCACGTTCCTTCGCCATGCTCCAAGAGGAGCAACCGTCCGTCCTGCACCAAGACAGACAACGCCGGGGAGTACGTAGAGTCTGAAGGATATTTCAGAAGTTCTACTCCAGGCGCCGACTGAAGTAGAATTTCTGAAATATCCTTCAACACCTGCCGCTGCGATTTCGACGGCGTAGTATGACCGCTATTGGCGCGAAGGTCCGAAATACCTACTGGAGCCGCGGTCTCCCTGCAACCAGAGAGCTGATGCCTTCGGGTCTTGCTTTCGCTTCGGTGCATGCGCTTTCAAACGTCCCTCCCAGCACTATAGCCTAACCTGCTTTCTAACGTCCGCCCCCCATACTCAGCGGGCCTCGGCTGTGGTCGCCTTCACTGTTGTTGGGTGAAAAAGGCCGCCGTCATCTCGGTCAGTACAGGACAACCATCGAACGGCTATGCCCGCAATGCCGTACAGCGTCACCGAGGGTGGATGGGACCTCGGTGTTGCGTTTACCTGTTTGAGGACTCGGCGCAATTCTCGGAGTGTCTCTACGGGCTTTTCGTAAGAGCAGACACCTGAACCGAAGAAAACCAAGGTAACCTTATGATCAAAGGCTCAAGTCGGCGGTTCACGTGAAACGACAACTGTTCCAGATGAGAGTTGTGCACATAGTGTTGCAAGGGATTCAGCTTCTGCAGTTGCACACGCAGAGCTAGTGAAACGGGTGCGTACGAGCGCCCACGCGACCACTACTTATCTGTCGATACATCCGAGAGGCGGCAGAGACCATTTTTTCTCAATAACCTACCATCTAGCAGAACCCTGCTGGGGTGATTACGATTCAACGAGGATACATGGAGTGGGACCGGCCAGTCAAAAGGCCAGAAGCGCCGAGTCTGTACTACGGTAAAAAAGAAGATGCAAACTCCTAAGAGTGTCCTCTACTTTGAGGAACACCGGACGAAGCCGTGTGGCACGGAACCGCAAACAGGAAGGCGGAAGGCAGGCCAGCGACAAGATTGTCACACGAGAGCGCCTGAGCGTGGCCTTTGGCGTTTCGCCTTGACGACAGCCGCTCAGCATTTGGCAAGCGTTAAACAACGCAGGTGTCCGTAACTTGCAGCACCTAAGGAAAGGGCACCTTTTGACGACAGGAGACCACTCAAAGAAGAGCAGCAAGCGCGGAGATTCCAACAATGGACAACGTGCGTACTAAACACTCTACGTAGTCCTCGTAACTTCGGGGTACCGGCTGACTCCCACTCGGCACCGGGACAACGTCGTCTCACCGAAGGTATCGACGACAGTATCAAACGACTCGTCAGGGAACTGAAGCTGCATTGAATTCTGTACCTTGAACTCCACCGGAATAGTACCCAACAAACCTAGGAAACCCTCAGAAACACACGAAAGAATGTCCCCCGTTGACTGCGTTGTCGCATTCGTCTCTCACGCCACCCTAAAAACCCGTAAAATACACTAGTGACGAGCGTTCGAGTGTGACGCTGCAGCATCTGAGCGGCAGAGCCTATCAGCTGACAGGACTAGAACAGCGTATGAGATCACATCATCATGTAAAGCAAACTGTGCCAAACTGAAAGCTAAGTAGATCCGAACTCGCCCAAACTGCCGTTTCGTGAAAGACACGTCGACCGCACACACCGCGCCAACTGCGTCTATAGAAGCGCATCTACATGCAAATGTATACCCAGGTAGACAAGTGAAAACGTTTGGTCGTTCGTCGTTCACGGACGCGGATCCAAGAGTCGGAAGTCACTCCGAAGGAAACGTCAGTTGTAGTTCCCACATCTAAAGTAAAGTGGAAGGCTTGTGGAGCAGGACCCAACAAAGCAAGCACGAGGTGCGAGACAGGTAAGTCTTTTGCTCCTGACTGACGCGGGCACCCGCGGTTGCAGGAAAAACGCCTTCGAAACCGACAGCTGCGTATTACCACTCACAGCCGTGGCGGCACGTCAGTGACCGATCGCAGGCAGGTACCATGTTAACAGCAGGATAGCACGGAACCATGCGGCCGAAACACCAGGACACCAGTACGCATTAAACCAACTTGCAAGGACGCACAGACATCGATTGGGTATCACTCACACAACTGGAAACTGTTTCCTATGCACCAGTCGTGCTCTTTGCCGGGGGACGTCAGCGCTCCAGCCGCTGTCCAAGGTAGACGAGGCATACACTGACCTATGCATCATTACGCCCGGCCCCAAGCTCGGCTACAGGAGAACTCCATGCACGACTCACACCCACTACGGCAACAGACGCTCAGCCACGAGCTGTCGTGTGCAGTGCAGGCGGAAAAAGCGTGCGACAGGCGAGACTGCCCAGTGATGGTGCGGGTACTTGTCCGCGCGCGATCGCATTAGCAAGTCCACTCTTACCTTTTTTCTCCAGAGCTTTCACAAGCATCGGGCGGCTGAAATCCGTTACCTGCGCAGAAGCCAAGGCGAAAGTAGTGTCCGCCGCAGTGCTGATTCTCTCTCGAATGAGACGCTTTCTCGAGCACCGAACCTTCTCACGATGTGGGAAGCTTGTACAGAGTTCGCCAGCCGACAGGACGGAACTGCGCGTGAAGCGTCCGCATGCATGGCTGTGCGTGGCTCGACCTACCTGTCAAGACTTCCAAGCTGCCATGGCCATGCGGAGACACTCTGCCAGTGACTTACCACAAGACGCGTGACTTTCTCAGCATTGTAGAACTTGAAGTTCCTGCCCGTGCCTGGGAACAACGCCGCCACCTCTCGCAAAACAAAAATACCGCAGCTGCCAAGCGCTTGAAAGCCGCCGAGTGTGTACGCCTGCTTCCGGATGACGAACCCGCGCCTACAAGGGAGTGGTGTGTCAGTCCACGTATCAGTACCACGAGATTTCCTAACTGTCTAACATAGGTAGCCATGGATGTCTCTCCCCGAGACACAAGGAATCGTCGCCACTGTCTCGTCTTCAAGGTGCCTTAATACCTGCTGCCACCTCCAAGACGTTCCCGCTGGCACGGGAAACCAGTTGTTTCCTCCACTTTCGGATACCCAGGAGCTGAAAACAAACAGGTAAGGCCAAGAGCCATGCAAGCCCGAAGTGTACAAGGATTAGCCCTGTCCCTCACTGCGCTGCAACTATGTAAAAACTGTCCACTTCGAACTCCAGAGGGCTCGCAATGACCAGTGAACCGAAGAGGAACGCCTTCACACCAGCTGTCTCTGACGTCACAGCCTTCCCTGCAGGAGGTGATCACGAGAGCCGCGGTCCAGCTGTCGACACGTTCGACAGACGGGCCTCAGACTTTGAAGCGGTTACAGTACCAGAGCCGGAAGAACGCTGTTGACTTCTGTCGTTGCACACAGCCCAAACGCAACCGTACCCTCATTGCTCAGCAATACAGAAAAACGACCTCGCGAGCCACGCCCTTACCGACGGTGTGATACCAGAAACCTTACAGTCTCATCGAGGGCAATCTCGTGGTCCCACGAAGCGGCGCTCTTGTCGAAAATCTCTCTCCTCTGTCTCTCTGCAAGTAGAAAACGTCGAAAAACCAGAGGTCTATGGCCACATCGAAGGGTCGCCGCGCTCAACACATCGCCAAAGATGCTAACGTCTCCTGCCAGTAAACGGGAAACTTTCGTTGGGAATCCAGACGTCAGTGATACTGAAACAGCCAGGAGAGCGTAGCACCCCTCCTTGAAACTCTGTTTCTCCCGGCTCTAAGGAAACGGCTTAGAACTGATAAAGAGAAAAAAAAGGAACTCTGCTGTAAAGTCAAAGCCCCTGCCATGTTCCTGGAGGCAGAGGATTTATGTGGGCTTGCGAGTAAGTGAAGGCAGCACGGCCAGAGTTTCGTACACTCCGGCGGACGATAAGTACCGGTGCTACAACTAGGTTTCCCCCATGCTCTTGATATAGGCTGTCAAGCGGACCGTAGCTAGGTAGGACGTCCGAAGCCAGAAAACAGCTCAGTCCCGAGAGACAAAGAAGCCGGCCTCTTTCCTTACCGTTTGGACATGCCCGAGTCGGCGGTTTCTTTGTCATAATGTAACCCATGTAACAAGCTCCTCCAAACAAAGCAGCCCCAGCAAGCCCGAAGGCCGTGTTCCGTGCGCTCATTGTTGGGAGCACTATGCATGCGCATACGAAACCCTTTTTTCTCGGCAAAACTCAGAAGAAGAAAGTCACTCGACTACCAGCGGGCTCCCCGCGAGCAAAGAAACACAGCACGCCGGTGCGCAAGAGATGCCTAGCGGGCAGCCGGCGGACCTCCACTTGCTTACTCAGACAAAACTGGGAAAACGCCGAACGGATTCACGCATAAAGGGCCCGTTGACTGTCGTCACTGACAAGGGCAGCCGCTTGACACAAAGAGTATTTGTAAGCGAGAGCAACTACGAGCCAAAGAGACGGACACATTAGCGTGCGGCTGAGAAACTGAAAAGAAGGCAACATTTCTGATGAAAGTTTACGCTTATGGTACTGCAGATGGCACTGTTCAGCCCCAGGTCGCACATCAAAATCACCGACGGCCGCTCCTTCGCGTTGTCATTTTTCCTAGCTATATCGAGAAACCAGGATCACGGGTGGTGAGCAGATGGAAGAGTAGGTCCAGGATCTAAGGGGGCTAATACTCTGAGGCTCCTGACCTTTATGTACGGAGTTCTGAGGCGGGCAGGCTCCGAAAACAAGCAAGTGAAGAGCATCAGCCGGGCGGCAGAGAGTATGCAGCCGCGTACACAGGTGAAATTTCTTGAGATCACAGGTGACAGATGCGAAAATTCACTTGAAGAAAGCCAAGATACACGTACAACAGTGGCCGTTAAGCACTCGCCCCAAGCGCCCACCCGGAAGCGTGGACACCCAAGCGCCCAAGTGAGAGTTCTCCCTTGAAGCTCATAGCAGAACCAGGTGAGCCGCCCACCATATTCCCATGGCCGGAAGGAATGATAAGACGAGAAAGAAGCGAACACGCACAATCGGCACGAGCGAACCGCGTCTCAACCATACTCCATCTAGCCGAAGAGAAGCGCAGAAGGACGGACATGAAAGAAGCGGGGTAGGAGACGACAGTACACGTCTCCGCAATAACGCGCACGGGGCGTTGAGCATTCCGGGTGAAGAGAACCGTCACCAACAGGCTGAAACGTTGAACCCCCCAAGGAGAGCTCATGTAGCCATTTTCGCTCCATGCGGGCGCGAACGACGATTTGAGCCGGCATGCGCATGCGGCCGAGATCCTCGCCCCAGTCTACCATGTCTAACCACCTTCACGGTTCGTCGCCTGTAAGGAAAGCACAATTATCCGCCATAAATCTGTCTGCAGAAGCTTCAGATTCTTTTTGCTTCAGCACGCCAGGGCGGTGCGGCAACGTCCATATCGATGCCTCCCAGCCGATGCATGCAGTCAACAGTGACTGTATCAAGTTACCCGTGTGGCAGCTACCGACGACCGCGACAGCAATTTTGCATCCACAGCGTTGCACTTTCACCTCGTCACAAAGAAACACAAGCCAGGCGAAGCGGCTTTGCAGAAGCAGCGCCTACACACTTTCTGTCGTACCTCCGCGCTACTCACGCCTGGTTTCTTCCACTATTATTTCCCGTGTGCTACAGCGGAATGAACACACACTTGCTGCTCGTTTGTCTTCTGTCCGAAAAAGTGCTTGGATCACTAGGCGAAAGAAATGCCCCCACAACACCCCAGAGTCCCCGATGCGGCATCTGAGGATGCGGGCTTCAAGGAGCCTTCGACGGATCCGCCGGCCCCGAGTCCAGCGGTCCCCTCCGGTTGGCCAGCACTGGCTTCACTGCCAGTGGAGGAACGCGTGCGCAAGTACCTCGTGGAAAACAACGTTGAAGACTTCGACTTGGTTCGCGTCCGCCCGGACTACTACGAGCTGACGTTGGAGGAGCGAAGAAATCTCTTAGGAGCGCCTTCTGTTGACCACTTGTGCAAGACGGTTGTCATGGAAAATACCAAACATACTGGTGAGAGGCGCGGGTCCTTCGGCTAAGGTCCCTGCAGCGGTAGCCCGCGCAAGCAGGACGGCGAAAAGCGCTCCTCCCGCAGCTGGTCGCACAGCCTTGAGATCTCTGGGGACGGGTAATGATTGATATTCAGATGGAGATACCTAACTTAGAGGGTTAGGATTCGTTACCGTTGCTTACACGACGAGCATGTGCTGTGTGTGGCTTGGGACTCGTATGAGTGACGATCTTCTCCGAGGAGAGTGGGTGTGGTCGCTCGACTCGTGGTGTCATTAGACGTAAAAAACAGCTCTTCGTATCCCATTTCACCACTCTCCATATCCGTTGCCTCTCGAGGAGAGTCCGGCTTTTGCAGTTTGTAAGGCAGCTCAAGGTAGAGGCTTACGAATTGGCTGCGACATCAACATGCAATTCATCGTCCGGAAACTTGCCTGTATGATTGCGCGTACACGAGGGTACAGAGCTGCTTGCCTCGGTCGCGCAAGCCTTTCCGAAGCCCCGTCCCTTCTTTTCTCCTCTTGTATCGCTCCCTGGCACCTTGTGGTGACTGCACTGACCCATGACACTAAATCGTGTTAAGTGTCTTCTAAGCGCCAGCAACCGGCCTCTCGTGTTGTCCGACGCACTCTTCAGTTGATCGAGCCATACTCACCGCCTCATAGATTGCGCTGAAGCGCTCACGGGTGCATGGCTAGCCCTCCTATACCTCTCAGGAAAAATCCGACTCGCACACCGTTTTTCCTTGCCATCGGTCTATCCACTGTGCCTGCTTTCAGGCGTCAACGACAAAATAAACAGCAAGTACTATATGGTCGTTATCCAGTACAGCAGGAAAGTTAACGGAGAGAGAGTGAAGGATTTGATCAAGCAACTGAATGCAGAGGTAAATGTAATTTCAGGTTGCCGGCAGCTGGCGTGTATTGTAAGGCTCAAAACTCGAAGGTCTGTCCGGACTGGAGCTTATCAAAACCACGAGTGTGTGCGAACTAAGGGTTGCCAAAGCGAACGCCGATCACAGGGCAGCCCACGAAGAGTGCTCAGACAAGCTGCAGCGGGACAGTTGTTTGACCGGTGCTGAGGCGATGTAATCCTCGGTTACGGATCGGATGCTCTGCCATCTATTGGTGCATATGGTAAACGCGTATGTGACTTCTTTAAGAGTGGAATGCATGAAAAGCGTCTCATTTCGCGGGGCGGAGGAGCACGTATAAGCTTTGACACTAGCTTCGAAGATTTGCAATGCAGGCACATCAGAACGGGTCGGCAGCTGATCATTTGGTGCTCCTGCGCGTATATCAGGCTGCGCGGATTCCCCCGTGATCTTTAGAGTAAAGCGTTAACAAAGCCTTGTGCACCACGCCGTTTGCATGGACACTCGGTACGCGGGGCAGGACGACACGAGCTTTAGTGGCCGATCTTATTTCTGAATGGTCCTTGTACAGCGGGGTTTGAAGCTGGGAAATAAAAAACTCAACTTCAATTTCTGCAAGGACAGCGAGCAGCTGACCGGATTTGTTTATAATGCCATCACTCCGTTCGCTTCAACAACTGCCATTCCTGTGATCGTGGACTCTCCGATTCTTTCCTTGGACCCCCCATTCATCTGGTTAGGTGGCGGCGAAGTAGACCTGAAGTTGCGCGTCACTCTCAGTGACATTAACCGCGTCTTCGAGCCTCATGTCGGCCCTGTCTGCTTCGAGAGCGGTTGCGACAAGCAGGAGAATACCCCGTAGCGGTCAGGCGGGCAGATTTTGAAGGAACTAGTGCGGCGGGGCCTGAACGCGATGACCATGTCCGCGTCTCGATTGTGCCTGTTCTGTGCTCCTTGGCTACTTTGAAAGAACACGATATGAAAGGCTTGGAAGCAGGTGGACTAATAACAATCACACGGTGCGCAGTGTTTAAGCTGTACGAATCCGGGCACAAGCCCGTGTTTGGGTTGCTCGAACATAGGGATGCGTCAAAGCAAGGGGTTTTCATGCGTACACTCGTAGCGGCTGCCGAGGATGATCCTCTACCAATAGACGTCGAAGACGATGACTCTCGGGGCTTCCCCTGACATGGCGTCCTGTCCCGCTTCCATGAAGGCGCATCCGGTTCAGTCCTGTGTTGTGCGTGTTCAGTATTGTGCCAGACCGCAAGCGGCGCGCCGTCTCGAAGCGCGAGGCATGTTGTTGGATCAGAGACTACGCGCAGAAGCGCATTCGATGCGCTTGCAGACCACAGCGCAGCCTGCATATCGAAAGAGAAGCCAGTCCACGACCCCCGCAGCTTCAAGGGCTGCGTGCCCCCTCCGGTGCTTGCCGCTACGTAGTAGGTTCTCGTGTGCAGGCATCTCGTTTTGTATG